>NC_141040.1:6400000-6435000 GCF_052040795.2 Danio rerio
AAATCTGAAATTAGCAGTCTGACTTTTCTGTTTAGTATGAGAATGTTACAAGTCTGAACGAAAGACTAAAAAATATGGACGATGCAACAGCGCCTTTTTCCAATTGAACACTTTAAAGGCAAAATGCCTCATGACAGGCACAAACTGTTGCAACAGACTGCTAAAATTGGAGCCTGTGCATGCGCAGAAGGGATTACAAGATGGAGCCAGAGCCACGGAATCCAGCTTCCAACTAAACACTTGTACGTCAAATCAACCAAGCCCCCCGAACTTCTCATTTGACTGCCCGTATCTGCACTATAACAAAGGCTTGCTAATTTAAAAACTCATAATAATAACCGGTTTAAAAACTGTGTGATGTAAGCTGTTTTTAATTATTTAATAAAAACAATACATGTTGGACTGCAGAAATAAACAATCTTTTATACACTCTAGCCAAAGTTAGACTCAGCTATGAGCACAAGTATATTTCTCCTATAACAGGTTGTTGGTATTTATTATCTTCACAGGGTAGAAATATCACTTGTAAAATATGAACAATAACATATGAACAGCACATACATTTTAGAAAGATTTTAATGTTTATTTACCAATCAACAGGACCCAAAATATACACATGATAGACAGCTAGTTGCCATGCGGAAAAAATTGTGCGTTTAAAAGATATAAACACTGCAAGATTTCTAAATATTAACAGGATGTTTACCTGGGCCGGAGTGGGATTCTTTTTCAGCCCTGGAGTTTCAAGCCTTAGACCGGCCCACCTCAGTTCACCACTGACTATATTAAAATAAGGTCATTTCCAATTCATTTTATAATTATACTATCACGTCTTTTTTTTTTTTTTTTTTTGAGAAAACAGCTGTTTTAGAACTTCAAATGTTCAACAACCCTTACATTATTATATGTCTTAACAATAAAAATGAAAAAAAAAAAAAATGTTACTCAGACGATGACCAAACCCGGGTTGGCGGTGTCATAACCTAACGTGCTAACCACTGTACCCCAACAGCTGTACAATGAATGGTGACTTATCTGGTTATATGATCATTAACCTGCAGGCTGCATCTTGCTCACGATGCTACGAGAAAATAGATAAAAAGAGCAGAGCTGCTGTAAAATAATGAATACGAAGACTGTGGTCAAGTAAATAAATAAATTAATTTAAAAAGTGTGACCGCTGAAAGCGACAGATTCTGGAGCTAGGGACACCGGCCCTCGCTGCCAAAAAACGGACCGGCCCACCGGGAATTCTCCCGGTCCTCCCGATTAGCCAATCCGGGCCTGATGTTTACACATCCCGTCTCTTCACTATATAAAATAATCCCTGTCAATTCTTACAATAAACTCATTAGCAGTATTAATACAGCAACTGATGTCTTCATGATATAGGCCTATCAGCTGCTGAACATATCTTGTATATTGTTTGTTATTTTTGCCCCACTTTAAATCAAATTCAAATAACCTTACAGGAGATCAATGTGGAGATCGGCAAACATTAGTTTTGTCTTCCTAATTATTATTTCAGACCCATAAAAAGAATCACTGCTAGATAATGATCACCAGTATTTTCCCTGTCATGGCTAGGCGTGTATTAGCAAACTAATAATAAAGCCTGATAAAGCCCTCACTTTACCCAATAAACAGTGCTCCATTAGATCCTGTAGATCAGAAAGTATAGTTTACTGCTTAACTCATTTTTTTAATGGTAAAATAACACAGAAATCAAATGACTTCAAATGAAATCAAAAACTTCAATGTCCTCCCGAAGCTCAGAAGATCTGTTTAAAGGGCCATGACACCCCCCTCTTTCGGTTAGAGTCTACTTCAGAATTTTTTCAAAAGATGCATGATTAATGGGCGTGGAGCTCCGCGAGCATCGGGCAGGAGTGGGCGCGGCCAGCAGGGGAGAAGGGGAGCGAATAACTGCTGTTGTCAGTTAGCTCACAAAATGAGACACAAAGAGGAGACGCATGAGTTTATAGTTTACAAAGTTAAAATGCAAAGAAATGTACAGTGATTTAATGCGCTGCTACATTTGTTATTTGTAATTTCATATACAGACAACAAGAATTTATATCATTATAAAGATAATCGTGTTCATGTAAACACTATAAATGAGGACTTCTCCCTCAATCCCCGTATCCAGCAGACTCAGTGCAGCAGGTCTCCTGACCCGTCTATTTTAACCATTAGCCCTGCTAGTAATCTGGAGGATTTAGGCAAACACAGCAGCACGGCGATGTGTCTGAATGTGAACGAACTCCTGATGAAAGACAGCGTCCACCATTCTCTAATTCTCGTGCTGCTCTCCCGACAAAAATGCTAGCAGCACACACACAGCTTTGCTGTATGATCGGACCTGACAAGATCGCGGGGGAAAACATGCAACAAACCCCGTGGATGATGGAAAAAAACGCATATGAGCCTTCATGAACGGCTAAATACTGTGCCGTGGTTTCTGTGTCTCTCAGCTCGGGCTTGACACTGGCAGGTCTGGCAGGTCTCATGAATAATTAAGCAGCCGGCTCTTCTCATAGGATAAGAAAACTCCGCTATGAATAATAATGAGAAACCGACGCGTCATCATTGCACTTGCAGTACTGCGCTACGTCGCCGATTTTGATCCCGCCTCAAAAATCATTTTAAACCCGGAAGCTGAAATTAGCTGACAAAAGCTCAAAATGATCCAGTTTTCCCCACAATTAAAGCTGACAGGTGCTAACATTGTCTTAACTGATGCTCAACACACACACATCTGTTAATACAAAAAAAAAAAGTTCTCCGGGGTGTCCTGAACCTTTAAAGAATCTGTCAATCACAACTGTCAATCACGATGACACGCCCCCTTTCTATAGCATTAAATTACTGGCTAAAAGCATACTGTTTACAAAAATTGATCTGCACCTATATCAGCTGATAACCAGTGCCCTAATTGACCAAAACTATCTTCGGAACATTTTATTGCAAGTGTAATAATTTTTTTTCATTTGAGCTTAAGTATCTTTCATTAACACGGAGGAGGCGGGCTTTACGACTTGTACAGCCGGGACCTTCACTCAAAAGTAGGCGTGAGACACACTTGGTCTGAACGCATTGCTGCAACTAACTGATGGAGAAGGGATAACGTTTGAGGCTGTTTTTCAGGGATGATGTATTTCTATAAATAATTAAGGTCCTTTTAAAATTAAAATAAAATTTAGCTTATTTATTTGTGCTCCAATACAGTGACAAGATTTACATTTAGAAGGTATAAAACTAATATTTAAACATCCAACGTTTGCACTTTTTCACTACTACCTTAATCGATCAACGTTTTTTTTCAAGTCTCCTCATACTTCAGTTGCTCATCAAATCTTGACCAATCAAACTTCTCTATAGTATCTGACATGCCCCGTCACCTTAAGACACTTCTCATTTGCATTTCATTTGATGCGCTTAAGCTCGACCACTCACTGGCAGAACTGTGATTAATAAACAAAACACTATTGGCTGTCTTTTTTAAATGGGAGGGGCTCTATGTCCCACCCCTCTTCATTTTTTTAGTTGAGATGACGTCATACATCGAATAAAAAACACACATTTCAAAGTATTTTTTAATGGATCTTTAGTGCTCCAGTACACAAGAAGCTGGTCTAAAGTCTTAATAAAGTAATACTTTCTGTCAAAAAATAAAGAACACAGAGCCTGACGTTTGCAGCTTTTAATTTAATAGTATTGTATTCATTTAATATTTGCATTTAATATTATCCCCAAAGCTGTGTAAATGTTGCTGTATATCATTAGACTGTTATCCTGTCTAATAAATCTGTTTTGTGAAATATATTTATGGGTAAACACTGTCTGCACATTTCCCAGAGATGGGTTGCGGCTGAAAGGGCGTAAAAACGTGCTGGATAAGTTTGCGGTTCATTCCGCTGAGACGACCCCGGATTAATAAAGGGACTAAGCCGAAAAGAAAATAAATGAATGAATGTCTGCACATTTATTGACAGTAAGTAACAGTTGACCATTTGTTTGGAGTTTGATCGACAGACAGTCTGACTGATCATAGTTCAGGTAATACGTAAGTGCCAGGCTGTATTTCATCTGACAGAGTATTAAGTAGAGTTAGTAGATTAACATCAGTGGTTTGAGCTTGAAAATTTATGTATATATAAAAATAATAAATAAATAAATAAATAAAATTATTAAAAATAAACAAATAAATAAATAAAAATAAGAAAAATTTATAACTAAATGAATAAATAAATAAAAATAAGAAAAATAAATAAATAGATAAAAATATAAAAAATAAATAAATAAATAAATGAAAATAATATAAATAAATAAATAAAATAAAAATGTTACTAAATAAATAAATAAATAATTATAAATAAACAAAATAAATAAAAATTATAAAATAAATAAATAAATAAGTAAAAAAGTAAGTAAGTAAGTAAGTAAGTAAGTAAGTAAGTAAGTAAGTAAGTAAGTAAGTGATTGTACAAAAAAGAAAGTCCAATCCATAGTTTGAACTCCTTGAGTCTATGAAAGGCTCTAAAAGTGTATTCAGATAAACAAGTAAATAACTAATGAAATAAAATATGTTCATGAGGAGTATAAGTATATAATATTATTTCCTTTTTCAATTTTTTTATTTTTTTGTTCATTACAGTCTACTTACATTATCAAATCATTAACAACACCTACGCTTCATTTATCCCAAGCTAACCTGATGTTAACAATTTATGCTAAGATATTTTTGCTTTGATTCAGTGTTTGCTTCAGGCTCATTTTTTACATTTTTTAATCATTTTTTTGCCACAGCTTTTTACAAAAGAATTTCCATGACACTTACTAGTGAGGATATGTATTATATTATTGCCTTTGTAAAATGTTTCTTTTTGTTGTTCATTACTGTCTGATTACTGTCTGCTTTTATTATCAAATCATTGTAAAAACAATGCTTAATAAAGGGACTAAGCTGAAAAGAAAATAAATGAATGAATAAATGAATGTAAAAACACTTTTATTTATTCACAGATAAACTGATGTTAATAATTTAATGCTAATGTATTTATGCTTTGATTCAGACGGTGATTTAGTAACAAAAGTGTTTACCTCAGGCTCATTTGTCACATTTTATAAATTATGTTATGGCATAACTTAAAAAAAAAAAAGTCAGGGACATTTCCACCACATTTACAAATAAGGATAAGTGTAATATCATTCCCTTTTTAAAATGATTGTTTTTATGGTTTATTGCTATGTCTGCCTTCATTAATCAAATAGTAAGGACATATCTATTTATTCAAAGATAATGAATAATAAATTAATAAATTAATGGTAATGTGTTTATGCTTTGATTCAGATTGTGATTTACTAACAAAAGTGTTTACTACAGGTTCATTTTTCAATTTTTTTTTAAAATTGTTATGGCATAACTTAGCTTTAAAGAAAATGCTGAATAAAAACCACACATCACTTTAGCAAATAAAATAAAATAAAATAAAATAAAATAAAATAAAATAAAATAAAATAAAATAAAATAAAATAAAATAAAAAATTAATTTAATTTAATTTATTAAAAAAGAATAAATAAAAAATAAAAGTAATTAATTAAAAATAAAATAAAAATAAATTATTTTAAAATAAAAGTAATTAATTAAAATGAAAACAAAACATAATTTCAAATAAATGTAATTATTTAAAAATAAAACAAAATGTACTTAATAAAAAATAAAAGTAAAAAATAAATAATAAAATAAAAAAGTAATTAATAAAAAATAAAAGTAATTAATTAAAAATAAAATAAAAAATGATTAAAAATAAAAGTAACTACTTAAAAATAAAACAAAATGCACTTAATTAAAAATAAAAGTTAAAAAATAAAATAATAATATAAAATTTTATTAAATTAAAATATTATTATTTTATATATTTAATGAAGTAAAATGCAATAAAATAAAATAAAATTGTCATTGGAATGTTTGGAATTTTTTAAAAATTAAATTAAATTAAATTAAATTAAATTAAATTAAATTAAATTAAATTAAATTAAATTAAATTAAATTAAATTAAATTAAATTAAATTAAATTAAATTAAAAATGTCCAAATATTCCATTGACACGTATAAGTGAGGATAAATATTATATTGCTTCATTTTCAGAATGTGACACATTTATTCCAAGACTTACTTATCTTAATAATTGAATGTTAATGCCTTTATTTATGCTTTGACTAATAAAGTATTTTATCTAAACTATAGCTCATGTAAGCATAAGTGCTTATTAATTCAGATTATTAAGCACTTTGTAAGCAAATACAGAAATCCATAATTCATTGTTTTCTAAAACTGCATGCACAAGCAGAAAACAAGAAGATGGATAACATAACAATTTTTTGGCAAAAAAACAACAACATTTGTATTTATATCATCTTGCAAAATATTTTATTAGCAATCCAGTTGTTTTCTACTATACAGACTCTATTTAAGGCTCTGATGTTTAAAACCAGATATTTACATGCAAAATAAAGTTTGACAGAATATCCCTTGTCTGTCAGATTTCAGCATTATTAAATCGCCGTCAGTCAGATCGGATAACAGCTCACTGCTTCAGCTGGTTAGATTACTTCAGAAAACTGAACTTGGAAAAATGGAAATAGAAATGATGTCATACATTTAGTCTAATCTGACAGTCATTTTCACAGCAGGCTCAGTTTAAATCATAAACCCTAAATACTGTCAGGAAATCTCAGCAAACAGAAAAAGATAGCTTCAAATGGGCTCTGAAGTATTTTGATAATAACATAAAGCCTAAAACCTGAGCTTTAATGCACATTTATCATCAATAAAATATGCAACTTTCCTTAAAAATGGATCATGTAAATAAAGCTGACAGGGGTGGTTTGCGCAATAATCACAGACTGGCTGTACATTGTGTCCCTTCATTCATGGTTTCTTATCAAATAAGTAAAAGGAAATGAAATATTGATTTTAGAATGACTTTGATACTTTAAGTATCTAAAGCTTCCACTAATGGACATTTTTTTCTCAGTACTTCTTTATTGTGTTCCCACAACTTTTTAAAGAGCTAGAAACATGCTCAGAGATTGATTGTGGCAGCTAAACGCAGAGAAAGAAAGAAAGAAAGAAAGAAAGAAAGAAAGAAAGAAAGAAAGAAAAAGTCAGGGTCAATCCATCCAGTACTTGATATCTTATTGTGTTATCGTTATTGTGTTATCTATAGATTGTTATTGTGACCAATTGGATTTACAATGACAGAAGAAATATAGTTATATAATATATAATATAGAGTTTTATTAAAGGGCTTACCCCTTTTTTAAGATTTAATATTAATATTATGGTTTTTCTGAGTGTGCCAGTTTAGCTTCAGTTCCCACAAATTAGATTTTTTTATTATAATGTGTTAAAAAGTGTCATTTTGGGGGGCGTGTACACAGCTCGTTGTTTTAGGGGTGTGTTGCTTGACGTGAAAATTAGTTTCGACTTCATGTCCAACTTAACAAGGAGGTGGAGCCAAGAGCGCCCCCGCTTTGTGTATGGCAACAGACAGGCAGACAGAGAGAAGCAACATGAGTGAGAGGATCAGCATTCAACTGTACGTGTACGACTCTGACAAAGACCAAGCAGAGAATACAAAATCATTTGTGTCTTTGTATAGTTTTACAGCCAAGCCCTGCTGAAAAATCCAGCTTAAACCAGTTTAGGCTGGTTGGCTGGTTTAAGCTGGGCAACCAGACTGGTTTTAGAGGGGTTTTGGCCATTTCCAGGCTGGTTTCCAGCCATTTCCAGCCTGGTCTTAGCTGGTCAGGCTGGAAAATGACCAGCTAAATCCAGCTAAAACCAGCTTCACCAGCCTGGTTTAAGCTGAACATAGCTGGTTTTGGCTGGACTCCTAGCCTGGCTAGGCTGGTCAAGCAGGTTTTAGCTGGATTTGGCTGGTCATTTTCCAGCCTGACCAACTAAGACCAGGCTGGAAATGGCTGGAAACCAGCCTGGAAATGGTCAAAACCCCTCTAAAACCGGGCTGGTTGACCAGCTAAAACCAGCCAACCAGCCTAGGCTAGTTTAAGCTGGATTTTTCTGTAGGGTAACTGTGTGCTAGGATTAAAGTTCCGAGCTTGTACACTGAGACTAATAACCACGCACACTAAATTAACTTTGACTGAGGCTATAACTAAAAAGCATCACAGACCGGATGCGCCGCTCAGAGCTGTGACACGGCACACCAGATGAGCACATTTGCATGTTATTTAAAATTACACTATTTAGATGGCGTTCTGTGGTGTGGCAGAAATATGAACAGTGTCCTGAGTAGTGGCCCAGCGCCGTGGACAGCTGTCGACTTGCAGCACCGGTGTGTGAATCCTAATAGATACAATGTTTACGCCACATTTACATGGGGCTTCAGCGTCAACGCTTAACAGATGGTGTGTCTGAAGTTGGGGCAGACGTGATAGTCAAAGCAGCGTCAGCCAATGAAATTAGTCAGCAATCGGCTACTGTCTGAGCTGGTGTATTTGCATACAGTGATCTGATTGGCTGATGCTTCCGTCTGAGCTTGAAAAGTTGAGAAAGTTCCAACGTCTGCAGCGAACTATGCCTCTGAAGCAGCGCCGACGGATCCACAATGCAGTTCGGCAACGCCTGACGTCACCCATTCAAACTGAATGGTAAGCCTTGAAGATGACACCCCATGTGATGGGGTGTTAGAATTCTAAAATGCATGGCGCTTCTGGTGTGTGACCTGCTTAGGGCAAGTATGTTATATCCAATGAAGAGATGTGCACATGAGGCAACACGCTCGCACTTTCCAGCTGCACCTAGTTAAGATCACAGGGAGCTTCTTTGACAGCGGGAAATGCAAACAGCTGAAGTTTAAGGAAGACGCAATGAAAAGTACATGTTTGCAAACCCACCTAAAGTTACAAACAATGTCGCCCATGAGAGCGATCATGTGAATGTTGATCTTGTGTTGAGCCCAATGAGCCTTACATCTAAAAATAGAGCAAGGGTGTTCCTCTGGTGACATTCCTGAGTCACACGCTGAAAATGGCGGACTTATAACAACAAACTAAGGATATGGTGACGCGCGCCTGTCAATCAATATTAGTGGGCGGGGGACCGCACTCCTCCATCAAGTTGCAGTCGCTCTGAAAACCGCTCCAATTGGTCCACCGTTTTTTGTGTTGTTAAACTGAAAAAAAAAAAGACTGTGTGTGTTTATATCAGCCCAATATGACGCTGATGCGGCTCTTTAGCGCTGCCCCAGTGGCTCCCTGGAGCTTTTTTAAAAAATGTTTGAAAACGGAAAAAGATGGGGGAGGTAAATATATTTTTGTTTTAATATGGTTTCTATAGGAGGACAAACAATCTTAACGTTTTCCAATGCTGTAAAAGTGTGTAGAATATTTATTTTCAACATTTCTGTCAACGAAGATTTGCGTCATAGCCTGCGACACACGGAATAGGCAGGTGGCTGTTGTAAACTATCCGGCGGCTGTGTGATGCGCCATGGAGCGTAAGCTGTCTTTGCCAAAGATGTACAGCGGGGCACGCTCTCTCATTTTCCCTCCCTGAGAGAATTCAAAGAAGCCCATCCCGATCACTCACTCAACGGTGATTATTTACAAGGTGCGATCGTTGATATGCAAACTGCATTTGGGAGCAGATTTTGCGAGTGGCGAAAGGAAAAAACGAGACTGTCTTTCCTTGTCACACACCCCTGGAGATTGACCCTTCCTTGTTGAGCACATTCCCAGTAAGGGGCACGTTATGCACGTTCATTTTGATGTTGTTTTTTGGAATCCTCAAAATAAAAAACATCAAAAATCTGATTTCTTTACTGCATTTCTTTAATTTCATCAAAGCAAAACATGATGCATTAATATTGTAATGAAGTTAAACTTGAACATTAAACATAATTCATTGATATTGTAATGAAGTTAAACTTTAACATTAAACATAATTCATTAATATTGTAATGAAGTTAAACTCGAACATTAAACATAATGCATTAATATTGTAATTAAGTTAAACTTGAGACGGCATCGTACAACAGAGTAGTCACGTGGTGCGTCATTCTCTACAGGATGCACTGAAGGGAAAAAAAAACATTTAATCATGAAGGCTCAGTATGTATTTGTAGCCAACTAAATCATTTTTCTAGTATGCTAATATAGCTAATATAAATACATACAGCATGTGTTGCCTTCATTATAAGGCTTATAATAGGCTTTTAATTTTTTGCGGCTCCAGACATATTTGTTTTTGTTTTTTTTGGTCCAGTATGGCTCTTTCAACATTTTGGGTTGCCGACCCCTGGTCTATACACTATACCTACACACATGTCTGTCCAAACAGCGTGAAAAGTAGATTTTTCACCATAGGTGCCCTTTAAGCGGCATAGGTGCCCATGCGGCATGGTGGCTCAGTGGTTAGCACATTTGCCTCACAGCAAAAAGGGCGCTGATTTGAGTCCTGGCTGGACCAGTTGACATTTCTGTGTGGAGTTTGCATGTTCTCCTCTTGTTCACAAGGGTTTCCTCCGGGTGCTCCGGTTTCCCCCACACGTCCAAAGACATGCGCTATCCGCTTGTTAAGTGGTGACGCATGTAATACTGTTTCCGGGTCCAAGCCGCCATTCATTTGAGTTGAGAAATCATTTGTTTATGATTACTTTTTATTCATATCACACATTAAAGTTAATTTACATAAAGTCAGTGCACACAACAATATCTGGGCTTGCTGCATAACAAATACCAACATTTTTACAATTTATAAAAAAATGAATCGGTTTCTAGCCATTGGTTATGGACATATATATTGCGATCGTGATTTTCGAAAGTATTGAATCGCTTTGTAAACGTTTATTTTTACCATTTCATTGGTCTACCCATTCAGTTGAATAGAGTGCTTGGACCCGGAAGCCGCTTTGTGTGACGTCACACTTAACAAGCGGATAGGTGATTTGACTTGGTCAAAAATGCCAAGAATGGACAGACTGGTTCATCTGATAGAAAGGTACGAGTAGTTTAAGGGTGCTTTCACACCTGTGAATCGATTCAGTTGTTCCGAAACAGAGATTACAATTGTTACATTGTTGCTCTTTGCTCTTGGAGCGGTTCGCTTTCACATTGCAAAGTTTCTAATCGGACCAAAAGAGCTAAAACAAGTCACGTGCGAGTGAACTCTCCTCACATTGGTCAGAGTGTCAGGGTTTATTTTGCAGCGTCCCGCTCAGCTGTCAGGAGAGGTGGTGGTTTGATGATTATTGAAAGGGTGCGCGCGATGTGTCTGAGGAGAGATGCTGTGGGGAGGGGTGAGAAGGGTGCGCGACGTAGCCTATTTAAGGACTGGGAGGGAGACGCGAGATTACCGGGAGATCATCACTTGTTTGCGGGCATCAGAAGACTCGCAAAACTTCCTGCCATGCTGATAACACTGTGATATAACCGCGCTCGGATCGGACCGCTTTCTCACTGTAATCGAACCGCTCCTGGGTTCGTTTCAATCGAGCCGAGACCACCTCATTCAAGCGATCTCGGAGCGATTACTTTGGCGTGGAACAGAGCGCGATTGCCCTGTTCACATATGCTAAACGAACCACGCTAACTGGGCAATCAAGACACGTTCCGAAACAAAAGTGTAGGTGGGAAAGCACCCTAAATAACCACAGAAGATCATCTCTGAATAGTGACACTGATTCAGCAAATACCGTATATGTTTCCACGAACAACAATAACACATAGTTCAGCAGTCAGCGCATACACATATTAGATCAGGCATGTCCAAACTCGGTCCTGGATGGCTGGTGTCCTGCAAAGTTTAGTTCTAGCCCCAATCAGATACACCTGGGCTAGCTAATCAAGCTCTCACTAGGCTTTCTAGAAACATCCTTGCAGGTGTGTTGAGGCAAGTTGAAGCTAAAATCTGCAGGACACCAGCCCTCCGAGTTTGGACACCCATGTATCAATACTCCAATGCCAATCAGAAAAGTAAGTGGTGCTCATCTGAGGTGCTAATCTACAAGCCAGATATAAAGAATGGATTTATCTTTATCTTGTCAACAAAAAGAAAAAAAGAGAAGGTACAGAGGAATCTAGAGGGAATAAAAAGACAGCGAAAAGGAAGCGAGACAGAATAAAGGAGAAGGTCAGTGCTCTGTATGTTGAATTGAAAAAGCCAATTAGCATTTGGCATGCAAGTGTTCTGGCACTCAATCCACTGCCATTGTTTCTTAAACAAACGCATCAGTAATTATGATTCTGAAAGTGAACATTTTTTTCATCAACGCATGTCTAATTATTTTAATCACGCAGCAACGAGATTTGTAAAGAACTGTCAAATATGTAAATAAATCAATCAATTAGAGCGAGGAGGATCGCAAGATGTTCTAGTGCTCCGCAGACAGTTTGTTTCGCATAAATAATCAATGAACACTGCAGAGATCCACACTGCACTTCAGACTGAACGTTATGACACCACAGCGTTTTTTTTCTATCAAAGCAATCCGAGGGCAGCACATCAAAACCGATCTGAACATGGAAAATGCCTATGTTGATGCTTTGTGTGTAGGCATAGGTGTTACCTTCAGTTCACCCATCAAAGAGAAAGGAAAGATCTTTGTTAGGAGTATAATAGATGGCAGAATAGAGATTTTAAAACATGACTACACACACACAAGGGCAAAGTTGGCACTTTGATACAAAGCCCATGGCATTCATTAAAACCAAGGTCACAAAGCACTTTTCTCCTCATAGACTTTCATTCATACTCATGTGCATGCAGCAGACTGTAAACACAAGCTTGTGCGACAAGTTTCACATGTTACTGCATTCAAAAGTTCAAGTTTGGTGAAGACTGCAATTTCGCATTACATGATTGCGTGAGACCAATAGAAGTTGGTCCTGTCTTGTTGGTCCGTGACCTTTTTGCACAAATTAAAAATGATAAAAAATATGAAACTTACTTTATCAATGTTCCTAATCATCTTGTTTTAGTTCGCCATTTTTCGTATTTTCACATTTTACAAATTCCACATGCTCAAACTCTAGTGTGGACGTAGTTTAACAGTAGTGGTTCTAGACCACAGTAACTCTGGAACTAGGCAAAGGCCACTTTTACTTTTAGAAACCATATTGAAATATGATATATGGCAATATTTACAAATTACATATATGGCATACAAGTATGCATTCGTTTTCTTTTTGGCTTAGTCCCTTTATTAATCTTAAATTATCACAGCAGGAATGAACTGCCAACTTATCCAGCACGTTTTACACAGCGGATGCCCATCCAGCTGCAACCCATCACTGGGAAACATCCATACACACTCATTCACAAACATACACTATGGAAAAACTTATTCAATTCACTTATATCTTGTGAGGGAAAGCGGGTGAAGGACATACGGACTCCCCATAGAAATGCCAACTGACCCCACCGAGGCTCGAATCAGCGAGCTTCTTGCTCTGAGATACTCCCATGACAAACGGGATGCTTACCAGTTTAATAATGATTTGACCAGCTGTAGTTAAAAATCAGACTGTTATAATCTTCTAAGCATAAGGGCTTTTTATGCGGTTCTGTCACCATCTTGTGGATAGAAAACGTCAAGTGTCTTTGGTCTACTACACTATGGCAGGCTAATGGCCGCTCACGAGCTCTCTGAGAAATTGTAAATACTTTAAAATAGGCACTATTCTTACAAATAAACTGCATAGTTGCAATCTGAACAACTACATTCTTAACTAAAAAGCCTCAAAAGTACATTTTGTTGACCAAAAGCTGTAATATTTGTCAAACTGTAGTGTCTCTCTGGTTGTTGCTGGCTGTATGCGGGCGGAGTAATACACAGAGGTGAAGGGTGAAGAGGCCTTTGTGTGATGTTACTGACAAAATATCGCACAATATAGCCAATCAGATTCAAGAACCACACAGAACCGTTGTATATATATATTCTCCTATAGGAACATAAATCGACAGTAATGCAGCAACTGTGTGCATAAAAAAATGATTACCGTAATCATTTAAAGATAAAAATGTACTTGTTAACTAATTTCTTACGAGCCTTAAAAGCAGAAAGCAGTGTTTTTAGATGATAAAATCCTCATTTTATTTTCAGCTTTTTAAATAACTTAACTGTCAAAAGCTAATAGTCTAATTCAAATACCTAAAATCAATCTTAATCATTCATTAGCAAACATCCAATATAAACATACACTGTAAAAAAAAAAAAAAAAAAAAAATATATATATATATATATATATATATATATTTTTTTTTTTTTTTTTTTGCAGCAGCCAGGGTGCAAGAAAAAAGTAAAAATAACAGACATTAAATTACAGAAATGCACCAAAAATTTAAATGAAAGGAAATTTCTTTAATTTAACATCTCTTATTTTATGGTAAATTATAGTAAACAGCACAAAAAAAAAAACAACGTAAAAAAGCGAAAACATTTTTACACTGTAGTTTAAGCACATACTTTTAAGGCTTGCGGAATGACAGACACATTTAAATAGGTGCACAAATTTCCAAAATTATTCAGTGTGTTTAGCCTACAGAAGTGTTTAGCTGGCTGGTTAGTAATTGACAGTAGCTATGTTTCCATCCACCTCTTTTGATGGAAAAGCTCAAAAGGATGGAAAAGTTGATGGAAACGCCATGAAGCGCATACATTTAAAAAATGCGCATTAAAAACGTATGTGCATCACTGACTAGGATAAACCTTTTATTCGATAAGAAAAGATGCGCATAAACTACGATGAATACACTTTTAACGCACAAATTTCAGTATGCGCATTAAAAAAAGTCATGTGATTTTGTGATAAGAGATCATGTGATGATGCAAATGTGTGTAAATGGACAAACCAGCAGGCTGAGCACACTGTTTGTATATAGCTCAGTGTTCGGAGAATTCCATAACCAGGCTGATTCCTGTACTGCATTTTCATGATTTGTTTAGATAGTCACAGCCTCTTAAAATATATAGAAAATGCAGTGTACACTCCATTGCCCCTCACCTTGGCAACCCTCTAGACCCACCTTCAGTTCCACAGGTTTTTTTTTTCATCACATTATTTGCATAATCCATTTTGTGAATCATGCACTAAAACAGCACAGCTAGTATGTGCAACTACAAAAAACAATTCCAGCACACACAATTCCTACTTAGTAAATTCCCCAAACAATCTCAGTAAGAACTGAAAGGCTCAGATAATAGCAAACCTAACCCGTATCACCTACTATCATCTGTTAAGCAGACATGCTGCACAAAAAAACAGATATAACAGCTGTACACCTGTGCACAGTTTCCCTCATGTAAGTTGAGATCAGAGTGCAGCACGCTGGATGCCAGAACTTTTATCTGCACCACCACAGGCGTGTGATTGCTCACACTAGCTCTCAGTGGCCGATGCATGGTGGATTGAATGGAGGGAAAGGGAGTTCTGTTATGGTTCACAGATGACGGGGGAAAATAAACAAATAAAAACATTCTGACTCTTACCAAAAAGGGAGTAAACGATGCCCACTGTGATGTCTGCAGCAACTGGGATGTTGGACTGGAAGGTGCTGTTGTCCAGTCCTTGCATCTGTAACACACACACACACACACACACACACACACACACACACACACACACACACACACACACACACACACAGACACACACACAGACACACACACACACACACACACACACACACACACACACACACACACACACACACACACACACACACACACACACAGTTTCAGGTGACTTTTCATAGATTTTTCCATTGATTTTATACAACCCAAGCTCATTCTGGAAACGTAACCCCGGGGACGTTTCTGGAGACCGCGATTTACGTGGCCGGAGGTACATACGGCCGCGTTTAGTTTTTTTCTAGCGAATGCTGCGGGGCGGTGTGGCGCCGCTCCGCTCCTCCTCTTTGCACTCGCCGGCCAACGGCTCGCCTTCGAGTGGAGGGCTTTCTCGATGCAACCAGTTTGTCCGCTTAGCTCACAGCGTTACGTCGGCGGAGCGAAGGCCCCGGAGGAGGAGGAGGAGCCAGCCGCGGAGACAACGACCGGGATCGAGTCCGGGGTACAGCGGTTCCAGAAATCAGGTAAGATGAAAAACAGAATCCGAAAAATAAGGGCGAGAAGGCGGCGGGATCAGAAAACGCAGTTGAAATCGAAGACAAGGGCTTTTGCTTTTTTTTTTTTCTGGACTGCTTTTGCAAACCGTAGCTCGGGTTTAGGGAAGGAGTAGGAGGAGGAGGAAGAGGAGGGCGGCCGGGTCGGCCGAATGGCGCCCTAGACGCGAAAAAGTGCGCACAGCGGCCTCTCGCGGATCCGCAAAAACAAAAACCGCTCGAATACGTACCTCCCGGGACGTATCTCGCGGTCCGCAGAAACGTCCGCGGGGCTACGTTTCCACAATGAGTCCGGGCTGATTTTATAACAATTAAATATGGGGAATTTATCCTAAAATGCAATTTTATGTTGCGAAAACTACTGTAAATAATGGAGCTGCGCATTGATAGATTTGTTCTTAGGTGTCTGGACCCAACTTTGGGTTCTCTGTAAACTGGACTGACAGCTTCAATTTACTAGAACTTCAATGTTAATCTGTTTGACACAAACTACATTAAAACATTATAGAAATGAAGAATAATTAAATTGAATTAAATAACGTAATTATATTATCTAAAAGACATTGCACTTAGTGTAATGGATTTCTTTTTAAATGTCAACTAGTGATCGGTCAATCTTGAACGATTTGTTCATTTTGAATGAATCTTCAATATGACTCGGTAACTAGGAGTCCTCTTAGAGCCGGAAAAAGAATTGATCCGTTCATCTCTCGAGTCCTCTATCGGGTCTGAGTCATTCGTTCACCATGACTCAGGGGGGTGCGACACAAGGAGTCATGGTGTTAATTTGCTTCTTTTGATGACAGCAGTAAAGAATTTGAACTGTACAAGCTAAAATGTAACATTTATTTTTATCTTTTTTATTCACAAAGTTGCCCAGAAATGGGTTGCGGCTGGAAGGGCATCCGCTGCGTAAAAACTAGCTGGATAAGTTGGCGGTTCATTCCGCTGTGGCGACCCCGGATTAATAAAGGGACTAAGCCGACAAGAAAATGAATGAATGAATGAATGAATGTATTCTCAAAGTGTGCAGCTTTTGTCAATGCAGTGTATCTTAATGGGCTTCTGGAGGAACATTTCAAGTACACCACTAGTACACTGACATTAGTATGCCTACTAGGTAAAGTATACTTTTATATTTGACCTTTACTTAAGTATACTTTTTTTCCTAAGGGTGTATTTACTGACTTCCCAAGATCAGTCTTGTACAACTAGGGGGAGTATTGCTTCTCTGACAGCCAAGTTGGGTCAAAGCTAGGGATGCTCCGATCAGGTTTTTTGCAGCCAATAAAGACTACTGATTCCTTGTCATGGTGATTGGCTGATACTGAGTGCCGATTTTAATGCTCAAGCTTTACAATGCATTTGGCACATTTTCCCTCTAAGTGTTAACCATAAGGGAAGATCTTGCCTTACCTAAGAGAATAAATGAAGGATGCTGCATATAATACCTTAAACATGTCTCTAATAACCATTTAGGCGTGAAGGTGTCAAGGCCAGAAGCAGATTTACAGAAAATAATTCATTCATTCATTTTCTTGTCGGCTTAGTCCCTTTATTAATCCAGGGTCGCCACAGTGGAATGAACCACCAACTTATCCAGCACGTTTTCACGTAGAGGATGCTCTTCCAGCCTCAACCCATCTCTGGGAAACATCCACACACACTCATTCACACACATAAAAATTGAAAACTGTTTTTATTCTAGCCAAAATAAAGCAAATAAGACTTTCTCCAGAAGAAAAAATATTATCAGACATACTGTGAAAATTTCCTTGCTCTGTTAAAAATAATTTGGGAAATAATTAAAAAAGAAAAAAGAAATCAAAGGGGGGCGAATAATTCTGACTTTAACTGTACCTACATACATACATACATAAACACGTTTATACACAGAGACGACAGTGTGTTTCCTATAGGTGGTTTGTCTCACTCACCTGTGTGAAACACATTCAGAATTGCACAAGGTTTTCCAGAAACATGAAGTGTAATTTCAGGCCAAACACTTCTATTTGCCTAATCATTGCTTTCTGTGCCACCCCAGGCCTATCAGCACAAAAGCGGTTTCATTTTCCACTGTAAAGCAGATAACGGATCTCTTTGGAATGTAATACAAATGTGTCAGCCATTGTCTTGGTACTGTATGGGTAATGTAAACACTGATCTGGACGATGATATCTCTCCTATACTTACTGAGTTAAATAACAAAAAGTGTAAATACATGAATAAATAAATGGTGCTCTTTTATCTAACCAGCTATGGAGAAACTGGCAATTAGGAAACAGAGTGGCTACGTTATGCTTTAAACGTCCAGTATTCCGGGTTTGTAACTAAGGCTGTGTAATTTGGGGAAAATATATAATTGTGATTATTATTATTTTTTTGATAGATATTGCAATTTTGGTTGTGCGATTTGATTAAGAAACCAAGCTTCAGCTCTATATTCTGTATTATAGCTTCTTACTGCTCAAATGCAGTGAGTGTTAGTTAAAAAGATAGTAACTTTAACATTTATTCAAATTAGTTTTTAAATATTCAGAAATTAAACACTCATTTTTCTCTAGAGCAAACAGTAAACACAAATAAAATGACCTTACCTTTCTGTAAACAAGTTCAACTTAAATTAGGGAGATAATTTCACTTATTATACAAACAAAAAAGTGGTACTGGAAAATGCAGGGTACGCCCGGGATCCTCTAAATGAAATTTAAAGACCTTTGCAATACCATTTTAAATGAAATTCAATGCCAACTTCATACACATTCCGACAGAAGTATAAGGGAAAAAATGTAAAATCTGAATACATTTTGAACCCTAGATAATAATTACGTACAAGTGACTACTTGAATTGAATAAAACATTTTATTTAAATGGTCAGTTATATTAAATACATACCCAACAGCGTAACACACATTTGATTTTTAATAACAATTAAATTTGAATATGGTGTTTTCGCAAAGACTCTCAAGTCCTGTCAACTTCTGCTTTTGGCTTTTTTTTAACGCGTTTGCCATAGAGTCGGTATTGAGTCACAGTAAGATAGGATGTGCCTTGCCTGTGGTGGCTTCTAATGTAGAAATTAGAGGTGTGAACCTTCTAAGGGTGTCACGATTTAGATTTTACATCGAAATTGATCGAAATTCATGCTCAATTTCGATTATTGAATCAAAAAATAGAATCGTCGATGCTGCCACGCCCCCATGTCACGTTAGCTTGGCTTGTCAAGCGGAAAAAAGACACGCTTGTTGAAGAACTTGTTGAACTCCAGACGCAGGAGACCCGTCGACAGAGCTTAAACCATCTCCTCGTCCGTGTAAAAGTATTTTGGATTTCCAGTGAGTAATGTTGACAACGTTCGTGTTGTCGAAAAAAAAAAAACAC
Organism: Danio rerio; assembly: GCF_052040795.2. Lineage (NCBI taxonomy): Eukaryota > Metazoa > Chordata > Actinopteri > Cypriniformes > Danionidae > Danio > Danio rerio. The sequence goes on from NC_141040.1 coordinate 6,419,536, forward strand.
AGTTTGAAAGCTCTGCTATGTATTAGGGTTGGGCCGATAGACAACACGGGCATCGCAATGTTTTTTCTTTGATATTATTCGTCTATTGATGCTTCTGTAGGGGCAGACGCCATCGTTCCACTCGTTCGCACTTTCCTGCTTGTTTGTTTGTTTTATTGAGAGCGTTCCGCATAGTTCGCTTGCACAATTTTGATTGGGCAGACCGAAAGTGTGCTCACTCAATTGGCTATTAAGACTCTCATACACAGACGGCAGTCACGCATTTGCTCTGGGTGGAGGAAATTAAATAATATATGTTTCATATTGCAGCCTCTTGTGATATAAGAGCGAATGTAATCTTGTAATCGCAAAGTTTCAAATCAGATTGCAATTGGATTTCGATTAATTGCACAACACTGTTTGTAATTGTGCCATGCTATTCCAGCAGGGCCGGCCCTTGGCATAGGCAGTATAGGCAAATGCTAAAGGCGCTGTACATCCAGGGGGTGCCAGAAATGAGCGGGGGTAAGTTGGTTTTGTTTTTAATATTCCTGACACACATTCAGTGATAGATGGCAATAACTCAAAAACCTCTTACCCTAAAAAGATCTAAAGTGTGTTTTTCTACAAAAAGACAAAGCTGGTTATGTTTCACAGCTGTCTTTTCTTTTTTTTCGCTCGATATTACGAGCACTGCTCCGTTTAGCCTGGGATATGCGTTTAGCCGGGAGAGCTGAGCTCGCGCAGAGTGGAGCTCTCCGTAAGGGACCGTCGGAAAAGTGCTTTTTTTTTTTTTTGCTCTATCCTGCTTGTTTTATTTTAAACACAACTAATTTTCTCTTAAATGAGCACAACAGTTACTAAAGTAGTCAAATGCTTCATTCATTCATTCTAGATCTGTGCATTCTTACATTAACACCTCTGTTATCAAACAAAACACAATGAGAGATTCATTTGCTGCTCTTCACTAAATAACTATAGTAACTTTAATCAATATGCAAATACAATTAAAAGTTAAATAGATTTCATAGCTTTATTTAATTTCTGTATAGGCCATTGATTTTAATAGGTTAAACCTTTTATTTTATTGTCAATATTTTATATTGTTTGCTATGTATTCTATCATTTGAAGCTATTTGTTGTCCCATATTTTAACATCCCAACGTTGATAGATATGACATAACATTGCTAATCATTAAATGGCTATAGTGCTATTATAACGTTTGCCTACAAAGTGACTTCTGGCCTTGCTCCTTCTTATCTGCTCTCACTTCTGCAGATCTATGTGCCCTCCAGAAACTTGCGTTCTGTGAATGAACGTCGCCTCGTGGTTCCATCCCAAAGAGGGAAGAAATCACTTTCGCGAACGCTCACGCTCAATCTGCCCAGTTGGTGGAATGAACTCCCTAACTGCATCAGAACGGCAGAGTCACTCGCTGTTTTCAAGAAACGACTAAAAACTCAACTATTTAGTCTCCACTTCACTTCCTAATCTGCAATTGCCTCTCTGAATATCACACTAACTGTACCCAATGAAAAAAAAAAAAAATACTAATGCTTTCCTTCTTAGACTTTACAGACCTGAAACTTGCCTATAGCACTTATTCATTGTTGCTCTTAGTTGTGTAAATTGCTTCCTTGTCCTCATTTGTGAGTCGCTTTGGATAAAAGCGTCTGCTAAATGACTAAATGTAAATGTAAATCTGTTATTATTAATTTATTAATAATTATATTATAACATATTAATGTAACTACCCCCATCATTCCTTGCTCAAGCAAATGTGTAAATATTAGATCTATTCAGCAATAATGTTAATTGCATTGGCGTATTTATCTGACGTTTTCCCAGCTTGTAGTAGTCGATCAAAAAGCTGTTTAGTTTCGTATGGCTATACACTAGCAGTGGAATTTACTGCGATGTGACGGGGCGCCACCTGAAATCTTGCCTAGGGCGCCAAATTGGTTAGGAGCCGGGCCTGCTATTCCAGGCTCACATGGAAACACAACTGGAATCATACCTGACTGCTTATAAAACGGTTCAGCACAAGAGTGCAAAAGTGTCGGGTGCACATGGAGAGGAATGAGTGTGTCTTGAAAACATAATTTGTCAAACCCACTCAGAATTCGCAATGCTTTCAAAAAACGTGGAGCACTGATACGAAAGTGTCTAGAGCATATAAAGAGAATGAGAAAAGAAGAGCAGAGAATACAGAGGGCAGAAAAGATAAGGAGCTACTGTGTGCAGGAAGATCCAAGCGGGGGTCACAGAAGCAATGAAGATGGGGCAGGTTGGGACAAGGCCAGTACGATTAAGGACCAAAGGTTGAGCCAGAGGGATGGAGAGATGAAGCACAGCCAGATGGACAAGGAAACTGAAGGAGACTAATGCCAAGCTGAGTGGTCAGAAAGGACTCCAGTGCTCGGAGGCCTGAGATGGGGAGAAGAAATCCACCTGCCAAGATGGAATTGGGGCTTGAAGGCCAGAGACAGATCCAACTATTGGGAAGAGCTTAAAAAGATGGAGATGAGAGAATGATGGGAAATAACAAAAGTGAACCCCAAATCTGGATGGGAGTGCAGAACACAGGACCAACAGGGCTGAACAATAAACCGTTTGAGCATCTATTTCACTGTGTGTGTATCCGCAATTGACATTTTGCAGGATTAGATTATTTATTTAAGATTAAGATGAATAAAATCTAATGTTAAATAATGTTATATATATATTTAAACTTTGAAAAATGAACTACACTGTTTCAATTCACTATGATCTTTTATGTGAAGCTGCTTTGACACAATCTACATTGCAAAAGCGCTATACAGATAAAGGTGAACTGAGCTGAATTGAATAATCGTCTGGTAAAATATTGCAGCATATATATTTCAGCAAAACAAAGTATATATAAACAGTAAATACAGTTGAAGTCAAATTATTCCCTTCCTGTGAATTTTTTTTCCTTTTTCGCACATTTTCCAAATGACACTTAAGAGCAAGCCAATTTCCACAGTAGTTCCTTTAATATTTGTTTTATTTGGCTAGAATAACAGCAGCTTTATTTTTATTTATTTATTTTTTTGCATTTTTTTGGTCTTTAAAATGATTAGATAACTTAAACGATTGATTGTCAAAACCACTGTTATCCAATAGTTAACCTAATTAACCTAATTGAGCCTTTAAACTACATTATATGCTGAATACTAGTGTCCTTACAATATCCAGTAAAATATTATGTACTGTCATCCTGACAAATAAATAAGAAATCAGTTATTAGAAATTAGTTATTAAAACTATTATGCTTAGAAATGTGTTAAGCGTTTCCCAGAGATGGGTTGCGGCTGGAAGGGCATCCGCTGCGTAAAAACTTGCTGGATAAGTTGGCGGTTCATTCCGCTGTGGCGACCCCGGATTAATAAAGGGACTAAGCCGACAAGAAAATGAATGAATGAATGAATGTGTTCAGCAGACTCTCCGTTTAACTTTTCGTTTAGCAGAAATTGGCTTAAAAACATAAAGAAGGGCTAATAATTCAGAAGGACTAATAATTCTGACTTTAACTGTATATAGAACCAGTGGATAAGAGGATAAAAGAGGAAAATCGTACAAAGCACCAAACAGCTCAGACATCATCAATCCGCTTGTTAAGTGTGACGTCACGCAAAGCGGCTTCCGGGTCCAAGCACTCTATTCAACTGAATGGGGAGACTCATGAAATGGAAATAATTGTTTACAAAGCGATTTAATGCTTTCGAAAATCACGATCGCAATATATATGTCCATGCCTAATATCCGATGGCCAGAAAGTGATAAATTTTTTTATAAATTGTTACATTTTTGGTATTTGTTATGCAGCAAGCCCAGAGATTGTTGTGAACACTACGATTTTATATAAAATTAACTTTAATGTGTGATAGGAATAAAACATGATCATAAACGAATGATTTCTCAACTCAAAATGAATGGCGGCTTGGACCCGGAAACAGTATACATACGTCACAAACACGTCACCACTTAACAAGCGGATAGCTCAATCTCAGCAGAGGGAGGCTGTCCTTTAGCTCCATAAGCAACTCCTCATATGTTTGAGCTGCAGATAAGCAGAAGAGAGATGAAGATGAGGTCAATGTAAAAATCTGCTGATGGCACTATTTATAAAATTCAGAAAATTGTTTGTCATGCTGACTATTTACCTTATTTTTCGCCGACGAGCGGGCGCAGCCATTTAAATCTTTTTGGCTGGAGACTTCCGGTCTCATTCACTTCCATTCATTTTTAGCCATTAAAAACTGCTCGCTTCGCTGTTTGATGTTGCAAACTGATATTTTCTTATTATGTTATTCTACTTAGTCTGTATATTCATGCAAACATTTGTTTGTAGAGCAAGTAGTTTGACCTTTTTCTGCCGTTTATTATTCCTAGTCATTTCTCCCATAGGCGACTGAATCGAAAGTTCTAAAACAATCGCGAAAACAGGCGCACTTCTGCATTTTATTTATTTATTTATTTATTTATTTATTTATTTATTTATTTATTTATTTATTTATTTATTTATTTATTTATTTATTTATTTATTTTTATTATTAGAATATGCAAAAAGGTACATAAATTGGGATCATACAAATACAAAAAACATCAACAAAAAACCATAACAAAACAACAATAAAAAAAAACAAAAAAAAACAATATAGTCAGGTACTGTTAGGTGTGTGTGTGTGTGTGCATGTGTGTGTGTGTGTGTGTGTGTGTGTGTGTGTGTGTGTGTGTCCATGTAAAGGTAACTTGGTGGAAGGTCAGATTACATACATTAGGAACAATGTTAGCCAATAAATGAATCTAGTCTCGCAGATATAAGTAAAACAGATACAAAAGAAACCAGTCAGAGTTAGGGAGTAACAACTATGCTTAGTAATGTATAATAGAAATAATGACAGTAAAAAGAAAGAAAGGACAACAGTAATAATAAATGAAAATGATAATAAATCACAAGTACTACCGTAACTACTACTACTGCAGAAAGTTACTTATATTACTATATCATTATTAACTACTATTGCTGCTACTACAATCACAACCACAACTATTACTACTATAATGTCTACTACCGCTGATACTACCACAACAATGACTACCACTACTGATACTACAGCGTCTGCTACAACTAATACAACGTCTACTACTACTACTACTACTACTACTGCAATCACTGCTACTACAACATCTACATCAACGACATCTACTACTGGTACTACTACACCAACAACGATTACTACTGCTACAACGACACTTTTACTACTTCTGCTACCACTATACCAACGACATCAACTACTACAGGAACTAATACTTCAATAATCACAATTACGATCGATACTACTACAATGACTACTACTACTACTACACCAACAACGACTACTACTACTACTGCTACAACGACACCTTTACTACTTCTGCTACCACTATACCAACGACATCAACTACTACAGGAACTACTACTTCAAAATACAATTACAATCGATACTACTACGATGACTACTGCTACAACTACTACTACTACTACAACAACAACAACAACAATTACTGCAACCTTAATAATGATAATCGTATTAATATTTATATTAATGATAATGAAAAGATAACAGGAGGAAAGGTCAGAACAGTAATAATATTAATGATAACAAAAGTAAAAGTAATACCATTAATGATAAAAGTGGCAGGGGGAAGGGGAGTGCACTTCTGCATTTTAGAATAAGGTCAATATCCTTCCTAGTACTCTCCTTTTTTCTAAATCATCATTTTTTTCCTTCTGAATTTGTCTTTGAAACGTGCACATATGCTGTAAATCCTTTGAACAGCATGTCAGCTTTTTTTCTGAGAGTAACAGCTGTGCATAATTCTTAAATACTGTGTATAGCCTTTAACTTTCATTAGGCTAATTGACAGACTCTTTAAATCACATCTGTGTAAATATTCCATCTCTCTCCTTTTCCCTCCCTTCTTCCCTCATGCACACATATGCAGCATACTGATCAGCCGTGGAGCTAAAGGCTGAGTCTGCACACTCAAACCTCTCCAGAGAGCGTAATCGCAGACCTACGCTACCTTCTTCTACGCGAATCCTTTCAATGAGTAAAAGAGCCTTTATATTTTATACATAAGCAAACGGACAGCTTTCCCTTGAGAGGTTCAAAGAATACTATACACTCTGCAGGAAGAAAAATACTGATATAGTATTACAAAATGAACTGAGAGAGAGATGAAGTTTATTTGATAATATATGATACAAATTATTTGATTAAATACATGTTTAAAGCATATTTTGTTTTCTAATGCTAGTTTCGGTTGATCAAAAATACAGAAAAACTAATATTACTATCATATATATATATATATATATATATATATATATATATATATATATATATATATATATATATATATATATATATATATATATATATATATATATATATATAAACAGTTGAAATCAGAATTATTAGCCCCCCTTAGATTTATTTTTTTCTTTTTTAAATATTTCCCAAATGATGTTTAACAGATTTAGGAAATTTTTGCAGTATGTCTGATAATATTTTTTCTTCTGGAGAAAGTCTTATTTGTGTTATTTTGGCTAGAATAAAAGCAGTTTTAAATTTTTTTAAAAACATTTTAGGGACAAAATTATTACCCCCTTTAAGCTAATTTTTTTTTTTCGATAGTCTACAGAACAAACCATCATTATACAATAACTTGCCTAATTACACTAACCTGCCTAGTTAACCTAATTAACCTAGTTAAGCCTTTAAATGTCTCTCTAAGCCGTATAAAATTATCTTGAAAAATATCTCGTCAAATATTAATTCCTGTTATCATGACAAAGATAAAATAAATCAGTTAGAAATGAGTTATTAAAACTATTATGTTTAGAAAGTGTTGAAAAAATCTGCTCTCCGTTAAACATAAAGTATGGAAAAAATTAAAAAATTATAAGTTACATAAGCATCTCCCAGCCTGACCAGCTAAGACCAGGCTGGATATGGCTGGAAAATAGCCTGGAAGTGGCCAAAACCCCTCTAAAACCAGGCTGGTCGACCAGCTAAAACCAGCCAACCAGCCTAGGCTGATTTTTCAGCAGGGTAAGTATTAGCATTCTGTTATTTATGGATTAGCATACAGCTAAAATATTTCTAGCATTAAGTAGTACTGAAATGAATTAACAATTGTGGTTAGCATATTATTTTTATGAATGTTTGCAAACTGCTAACATAATTTTGCATGTTAATAGTGTGTTTCTAGAGTGGTTAGCATATTGTTATCATGCATTCACAATACACCAATATTTAATGCTTAGCTAATCATGCACATATGCATGTCAAACAAATACTACATGATGTAAAATATATAAACAAGCTCATATACTCGGCCAGTAACACAATACAGATATCATAACAACAAATTTCTTCTCACACATGCTTACACATGTTCATCTTTGTCAGATCTTTTCACACTGTGTTATTACTTCCACCAAATATTCACACAGCTAAAGGCTAATTTTGTTTGCATTCTGTGCCAGACATAATCATCAAATAAATTAATGAACAAAACTACATTTTCTCTTAAATGGCTTCACTCCACTGCTGTACAGCAAGATTATTTTATAACCTGGAGTATTTGGTGCCCGGTTGTGGTGATGCACATATCTCAAATTCCTTATTAAAGCGCAATTTCAGAACAGGCAGAGCGCGCACACACAGCAGGTGCAAAGCCATTTTATAACTGCCATATTAACCTGCTAGGGAAGATGCATGTACGCAGAGAGTAATATTAATGACAACAAGACACAAAGACAGGCGGAAATGTGCACGCAAGCCCTAGTCTGCCAAGCCTTCGACATATTAGGCCAGAAAAAAACAACAAAGAAGATTCAGAAATGAGCATAATTGATGTTGTTTTTGTGACTGACACAGTCTGATGAATAATCAGCACAGTTACTGGCAATGTCGGCGATTCTGGCAAGCGATAAAGTCTCAGAGCTCAAACAGGCACATGTGAAGCCCTAAGTGTTTTCTTTTTTCTACTGCACAGTCAAATGTACCTTTCTAAACACACATCATTCAAAAGCTTTCAAAATACACTTAACAGCCACTTTATTGCATATCGGGCTTGGCTTTCGTTTGCCGTCAGAACTGATTTAATTCTTCATTGCATTGATTCAACAAGGTGCTGGAAATACTTTTTGAGATTTTGGAATTCTTGCATTGAGATCTAGTGACTGTGGCAGCCACATCTGCTTCGCGTTTTGATGTATTGTGTGTTCAAACATTTTCTTTTGCAGAACTTGGTTGTCATGAGCGTTTCAACGCCCTTAGCTGATGATTGATTATAAATTGTGTTTGTCACTCCGTCCCGGGAGAGAGCCCTGAGCTCGTTGCAGGGCGAGAGGGGAGTCTGAGTTCAGGTAGGTCTAGAGAACTCCTCTGCTTGATAATGGTAAATGTAGATTGAGAATAGTTATGGGGAATGTATGCTAAATTCTACGCTTGTCTATGATGTCAATTCATTTATATTACATGTTTTTTGGTCTGCGGAAGACGGAGAGTCTGGGAAAAACCCACGCAAACACAGGGAGAACATGCAAACTCCACACAGAAATGTCGACTTGGCCAGGTAAGATCTGAGCCAGTGACATTCTTGCTGTGAGGCAATGATGCTAACTATTGGGCCTCTGTGCTGCCCTGACAAGGAATGGGGAGGAGTAGAGGATTCGAGAATGACAATCAGTTTTAAATCACTTTTAAGCTACATTTGTTTAGATTAACATCACTTATTTTCTTTTTAATAAAATTTTATTAGAATTTTATTTTATTTGGATTCCATTGGCTGCCCGCTCTCAATTTCTTGCTCGCTATTCTTTGTGAAGATGTTGCTACTTGAGTGATGAAAACTAATTATTGTTGTTGATGTCTCTTATATGCTGTTTTGTGAGATGATAATGTGTATAATAAAAATAATAATAATAATAATAAAAATAATAAATTTTTAAAGGCGCCTTTCTGGCAACTCAAGGACATCGTGCAATAAAACAATAGCAATAAAACCAGAGAAATAATAACAAATATACACAGCAATAGTGCAGATGAAATTATTTATTTAAGTATTAAAAGCCATCTTAAATAAGTGGGTTTTCAGTCTTGATTTGAATAATATAAGGAAGTCAAGTTTCTGATGGCAGGTGGTGGTGAGTTCCAAAGTCGGAGAGCAGAGCGGCTGAATGCTCTGTTGCCCATAGATGATAGACGAGCCAGCCTGATCTCACGAGAAAACGAAAGTATTTTACGTTTTGCCAGTTTAGTGGCTAATTCGTACGAATTCCAGTTCAGTCGTACGAAATTGTACGATTTTAAAAAGGAGGCGTGGCACCTAACCCCACCCCTTAAACCCAACCGTTATTGGGGGATGAGCAAATCGTACTAAATTGTACGAATTAGATCGTACGAATTCATACGAATTAGCCACTAAACCAAAAAGTTATGAATTGAGATTGTGTGGGACGAGCAGAGGGAACAGACAAGTGGAGGGAGGAAGAAGATCGCAGGGTGCGAGAAGGAACAGAAATGTGAAGTTTATTGTAAAAAAAAACAACATATTTTCTTGTTAATTTTCAGTGGTTTGTGTTTTGGTTCATATTTTGAGAAGAGAGAGCGGGGGCACCGGGGATTATATTTTTAATCCGTCATCGTTACGTTTTAGTCAAAGATTTGTGATTAAGAGTTTTTAATTTAATTCGTAACACATCATAGGCTCATTCTGAAAATGTAGCCATATACATTTCTAGACTCATGAATAAAGCTGCCAGAAGTACGTATGGCTGCATTTCTTATTTAAAACGATTGTTACAGGACGGTATGACGGCGTTCCTTTACGCGCTTACCAGCTGACTGCTTACCTTCATGTGGATGGCTTTCTCGCTGTTACGTTTGTTCAGTAGCTCGACTTGTATATTGGTGGACTTGAGACGCAGAGTGGAGTTGACCGCGACGGTGGGGTTCAAGTTCGGCAAAGAACGGTTCCAAAAAGCAGGTAAGACAAAAAGAACGGCAAAAATTTTAAATAAACAAGTAAATAACAGGGTGAAAATGTGGTAAAATCTAAAAACATGGTAAAAATCAGAAGGCTTTTCTTTTTTGGATTGCTTTTTAAAACACTGTGGTTGGGTTAAGGAAAGGGGGTGGGCGGGTCAATATGTGCTTTTTAAAAACACTATTGGTTGGGTTTAGGAAAGGGGGATGGTCAGGTTTGTCAGTCAGTAAATCAGTTAGTCGACAGGAGCCTTTGGTGGATTGAAGTGAGAACAGCAGACACAAAGGGCACTTGTGAAAGACATTTGGGATCTCAAAAAGCATAAACAGCAGCTTCTGGTGGATCCGCGGAAACAAAAACTGGAAAAGAACGAAGCTCCTGGGAGGTATTTTTGTTCTCTCCGCAAACGTATAAAGGGGTATGTAATCAGAATGAACTTTGAGGTTGAGTTTATGGATGCGAATACATTCTAATAATCAAAAATCTGCTTAACATGGCCAAACAGTTTGTGTTAACAAGTGCTTAAAAACATGTTCAAAACTGCCATCTTAATCCAATCAAACTGTGCATCTTGACACAATGAAATTTCACATGTAAAAGACTTTTCGCCCCAATCACCTCCCATGCCTTATATATGCATAAGCTCATCCAAACACAAGCAGACAGTAATAAATCACAGAACGCCTCTAATTCACCTGCCGCTCCATCAGCGCTGTAAAATCTTCAGCTGAAAAATGAAGATCAGTCAGCCGAACAGTCAACCATTGATTACACACGCAAGGACACATGAATATACATACAAATGCAGTGGCGTACAGCAGGGAAAAATCTGAGGTCTCAGCTTAGCTATCCGTGATTTAATAAATAAAGCCTCGGTCTCCATCAGATTGCACTGGGCAAAGTCTTCATGTCTCCAGATATGCATTCATAACTCAATCTATATGTATTTCAACTCGCCTCACTACATGCCATGCATTAATATCAGTACAACTCTGCCATATTCAATGAAAATCCATCCGCTTTTGGTTGACTTTGCTTGACTTCAAGAAGAAAGTGAGGTTTTGTCGTCTGTTTGTGCTGTTGTCACCTATAGCTAATAAGATAAGAAATCTCCACATCTTGCTTCAGTTCCTGGGATATTGACTGGGTTCATTAATGGGGAAAAATAAAAACATGTGGTAAATATAAGTAACCAGTCTTGTGGAAGTCATATGATGCCAGAGTGACTTAACCACAGTCGACTGAAAGAGATATAATGTTTAGATATGTGATCATCCAGCGTTTCCCACAAGACTTTAGAGAAATTCAAGACTCTAGTTATACTTAATCTTGAAATCTGGTACACTTTGAGGACAAACATTAAAGGGATCGCTCAAGAACAACAACAACAAAAAAACAAACAAACATGTCCTAAATGTTTACTCGTGGTTCTAATTACTTTTATGAATTTCTTTTGTTTGTTGAACACAGCAGTCATTGACACCCATAGTAGGAAGAAACCTCCAAACACCCTCCAAAAATTATTTGGTATATATTGTTATGTGTTCAGAAGAAAGAAAGAAACTCTAACTAGTAATGGGAACTTCGGATCATTTTACTGAATCGGATCTTTGAGTCTCGTTCATCGAGATGAACGAATCTTTTTTCGAGTCATTTTGTTCATTTGGTTCAATTTGCAAAAATATTATTAAAATGTTACGAATTGCTTTGAAAACACATCTACAGCTAGCCCAAAAGGTTGATCACACGACAAATAAGTCATAAATAGAATACTATAAGTCATCCAGAGACATGGATTCTCCTACCACTGCCATGCTGATGATACGCAGCTATACCTCTCTTTTCATCCTGATGATCCCTCGGTTCCAGCTCGCATCTCAGCCTGCTTGTTGGACATTTCACACTGGATGAAAGATCATCATCTTCAGCTGAACCTCGCAAAAACGGAAATGCTTGTAGTTTCTGCCAACCCGACTCTACACCATAACTTTTCAATCCAGATGGATGGGGCAACCATTACTGCATCCAAAATGGTGAAAAGCCTTGGAGTAACGATTGATGACCAACTAAACTTCTCTGACCACATTTCTAAAACTGCTCGATTGTGCAGATTCGCACTCTATAACATCAGAAAGATCCGACCCTTCTTATCTGAACATGCAGCTCAACTCCTTGTTCAAGCTCTTGTTCTCTCCAAACTGGATTACTGCAACTCTCTACTAGCTGGGCTTCCAGCTAACTCTATCAAGCCTCTTCAGCTGCTCCAGAACGCAGCAGCACGAGTGGTCTTTAATGAACCTAAAAGAGCACATGTCACTCTGCTACTCATCCGTTTGCACTGTCTGCCAGTTGCTGCTCGCATCAAATTCAAAGCTCTGATGTTTGCCTACAAAGTGACTTCTGGCCTTGCTCCTTCTTATCTGCTCTCACTTCTGCAGATCTATGTGCCCTCCAGAAACTTGCGTTCTGTGAATTAACGTCGCCTCGTGGTTCCATCCCAAAGAGGGAAGAAATCTCTTTCGCTCACGCTCACGCTCAATCTGCCCAGTTGGTGGAATGAACTCCCTAACTGCATCAGAACAGCAGTCACTCGCTGTCTTCAAGAAACGACTAAAAACTCAACTATTTAGTCTCCACTTCACTTCCTAATCTGCAATTGCCTCTCTGAATATCACACTAACTGTACCCAAAAAAAAAAAAAAAAAATTACTAATACTTTCCTTCTTAGACTTTACAGACTTGAAACTTGCCTATAGCACTTATTCATTGTTGCTCTTATAGTTGTGTAAGTTGCTTCCGTGTCCTCATTTGTAAGTCGCTTTGGATAAAAGCGTCTGCTAAATGACTAAATGTAAATGTATAAGAAGGAGAAAATAATAATTCAATGTTTACCTGCTCTTTTGTCTATGAAAGTATTGCTGTCTCTTTGTTCAGCTTAGCTCACCTCTTCGTGTCTTCAAATGTCAGTGGTTCGTTACACTTTACACGTTCATCACGTGACAGAATGACTCAAACCCAAGGACTCGAGAGTTGAACGGAGCAATTCCTTTTCTGGCTCTAAACGCATATGATTGGCCGGTGAGGAAAGAATGACTTAAACCCGATAGAGGACACGAGAGATGAACGGATCAATTCTTTTTCCCGCTCTCAACACACGTGATTGGTTTCTGCGTTTCTGCGATGAACGACTCAAAAGACTTGAAATGAATGACACCACCTGCACAAATGTGCGTACGCACACATGAATGAATCACTCCCTGAGAGGACTCGTAGTTGCCGAGTCATAATGAAGATTCGGTATAAATGAACGAATTGTTCAAGAACGACCCATCACTAACTCTAAAAGGTTTGGAACAAGTGGGAATCAATAAATGATAGCAGGTTTCCTTTTTTTGTGTGAAAATCTCTTTAAAGAGCCCTTATTTTGCATTAAAAAAGGTCATATGTTGGTGTTAGGGGTCTACAACAACTTACTGATAGGCATGCAAGGTCAAAAAACACTGTCATTTACTTATATGCGTCATTTTTACCTAATTATCCCAGCGACTCCCATATGATTCGTTCAGCAATTCATTTGTTCCCAAACCCCTCCTTAGCGCAAAGCTAATCTGCACTGATTAGTCCGTTATATATATGAAAAAATCACAGTTCGGTTTTATTCTACGATTTCCGGGAGATTATCATTTGTATATCATTCGTACATTCTCCTATGACCTCTGGCATCAACAAGGAATTTGCGCCCTGAGAACTGCCACTCACTGGATTTTTTCCATTATATTCCACATTCAGTCACTTAAATCTTTCTTTCTTTCTTTCTTTCTTTCTTTCTTTCTTTCTTTCTTTCTTTCTTTCTTTCTTTCTTTCTTTCTTTCTATGTAGCAGATCTCTGTTGTCTCTATGTCTACTACTGATGGCTTGATTGAATACCTGTGTTTTACAGTGAACTACAAACCACAACAAACATTATCAGCAGTTGTTGATTATATTGTACTGAAGGTTGATTTAGATGCCGTATACAAAGCATGTGTTTAAAAGATTTACAGCTCAAGCATTCCTGGTTATAATCACACAGGTTGACTGCATGAACTGCCTGTTTGATCTGTAAGTTTCTGGCTTTCTCATGTCCCATCAGAGTAATTTACTTCTCATGTAATAGGCTGAACTGTTAAAGCACTATGAGGATGTATGTCAATTTACTTTGTTAATGGAAGGAGGGTCTGCAGTCAGGGACGGGTGAAGGGGGGACAGAAAGTCTTGCAGTCTCCTTGTCAAACCACTCTATCAGTGAGAGAGCTCAGACCACAGGCACCGCCAAAGGGTGAACTTCAGAGGGCAATTCACTAGTTCAACTTCAGATTTAGGGGGAAATGCTTTAAACATAGACTCCAACCAAAGGTTTTTTAAACTTTATAATGATTTACAAACAGTTTTCAAACTCCTGAGGGCCACTATTTCCCTACATTTCCCTAAAACATTTCAGGTTTCCTTTATTTTGTGTAGACATTCCATCTTCTCTAGCCTAAACACAACCCTGAAAACATATCTGCAATTTAACACTACTTATATTTTCTAGATATTTGGGTTAGAGCTGTGCAATTAATTGAAAATCAGATTTCGATTTTGGCTTCTAACGATTATGAAAAACCATTAATCGAGATAAACGATTATTGCATCATATACCGCCCCCTTCCCAGTTGTACACGTGTTGCTCTTAAAAGCGCGAAAGACCGCATGCTTTTGTTTGTGTGTGCGGTCAGCATTTGGTCTCATTCGCACAGTGACAAGCAGACCACACACATCTAAAGTCATCTTAATGTGAGCGCTTTAATGGTCAAATAGGTGTCAAAACGCGGTGTTTAGTGATTATTCATATCAACTCTCATTTGTGTAATAAACAAACGAGTTGAGAATCAAAACACGTGAAAGAGAATCCATTAAAGTGACAGCGCGATATCCCTGCTGCCTCCTGTTTTTATCATTATTAATAAAACAAGGAGAAAATCCCTCACTGCTCTTGACTGAAGGACTTTTGTAGCTAAAGTGTTTTTCTTACAGTGAAGAAGCTTAAAGCACAGTTTGTTTTATATTTTTATTCTATTGTATTTATTTCTCTTTCTTTTGCAGGGAGGAAAATAACTGTATATATGCAGTTGAAGTCAGAATTTTTAGCCTATATGCGGTTGAAGTCAGAATTTTTAGTATATATGCAGTTGAAGTCAGAATTTTTAGCCCTCCTGAATATTAGCGACCCTTTTCCCCCAATTTCTGTTAAGGAAAAGAAGATTTTTTTCAAAACATTTCTTAACATAATAGTTTTAATAACTCATTTCTAATAACTAATTTCTTTTATCTTTGCTTTGATGACAGCACATAATATTTTACTATGTTTTTCAAAATACAAGCATTCAGATTCAGAG
>NC_141040.1:6437500-6495000 GCF_052040795.2 Danio rerio
GTTAACATTCATTTGGAGATGAATAAACTGGACTCACATTTTAGCAGACAAACGTGTAATCATTTATTCAGTGCAAAACACCATCGAGGCACACAGACGCGGTCACTAAATGCGTGACAACACTCCTCGACCTTCATGCGAACAGAAGCGCAACACTTTCATTCACTAAAAAAAGCCAAAACCAAAGCCTGGGAAAACGCCACAGCAGTTTACAATGCTGGATTACAATCTAATCAACAAGTGCATGGAATATTTGAAGGAGGAAATACAGCACAGCAGAAGAGAAAAGCGCAACAGTAGGCACCCGGGGTTTTGGCGCGGGCTCGCATCCACACCTGCCTGTGTTGCGCGCGATTTCTCCACATGCACCTGCTCGCTCGGACACACTCGATACCATCACTCGGAAAATTCCTTTAATGTAGACTCAAACAACCCTGACTGCTCTCTTTCACTCCACATCCCCAGCATCACCACCTTACCGTGACAGCCGTCAGCCTCGCCTCTCCTCAGGAAGGTTTTCCTCGTGATCATCCGTCAAAGCTCAGCAGTTCGGACCCACATCGCGGTGATGTCGCGCGCTGGAGAGTGGATGCGCGTGGGAGACCAAAAAAGCGAGACCAGACCTATCCGGCGGTGTCAGAGTTTTTGCGCAAGACTGTGCGCGCAAACGCACGTGCAGGTGATCCTGGGTGGCTCACAGTGAGTTGTGAATGACCTCCAGCAGACTCCCTTCTATAAAAGAGCAGTTGTACCGAACGACTGATGCGCTCAGTGGTGAGTTTGGAGACAACCTTTAACGAAACGCGCGCGCGTTATTGTAACAGAGCCTCTCGTGTCTTTTAGCCCACACACACACACACACATTACATTAAATATGGATTCTTTTAATGAACAGGTTCAGCGTTCCTGTTCAAGTGATCAATGCTGAGTTTCCTATTAAAAACCGAAGGACATTACAAAAGGCAACAAAGATGAAAGGGAAGAAGGGAAGACACCTATAATAAAGGGTGAAGGGCCAAAAAGAGGTCATGTTAGAGAGTGGAAACATTCAGCATTTAATTAATAACAAGGATTTGATAAAATAGGAGATTTATTTAAACCTGTTTACTCCAATCATGAGTTGAAATTTTGAAAGAAATTAACTAAAAATGTTAACACTACAACAACAGTACATGAATGATGTGTTAATATGTAAACATTAATTTATTACGAACTAATGATGAGTTAGTGAATGCATTGATTATGGACTAACTTTAACTACAACATGATTCACATGAGTTCATGTGTGAATAATAGCTGTACCTTAATTACATGTTAGTACATGCTTGCTTGTTAATTAATTATCACATTAGGTTATGCTTAATTTAACCATCATGAACTCATGATATGATCACGTATAATTATATCATGACTTTACTTGGAGGGGCACATCATCATTAACCCATTCTTAACTACTCATGAACTCCTACACGTCCGTCTACACGTCTATCTAGTATATACTTGGATAAACATATCACGGGTTTTACAGTTTTGTGATTACTGCTCTGAAATATATTCTTTTTAAATGTCTGGGTTAAAAACAACAACTTCCCCCCCTCTGAACACAATATATTAGATTTTTTGAAAGATTTATAGAAATATTTTGTAGCAGTAAACATGTCAGGCTAAATATTCCAAATAAATCTTTGATTTCTGCTGTCTTTATTAGTTTCGAAATATTTCTTTACCATTTAAAATTACACCTTTGGATATCTTTTCTGCTAAAGATACTGGTTTCTTTAAAAAAAAAAAAAAAAAAAAAAAAAAAAAAAAAAAAAACCTAAATAAAAAAAATCGTACACATACCTTGGGAACGGTATTACAAAAAATATTGTCAGTTTTAAAACCTTGACTTTTCCAAACCGTCGTACACCGTAAAAACAGTCATGGTCTCATGCGTACGTCCGTCTACTGTATTTACACTGAATAACAATAGAAACGTGTTCAGTTAACATCAACATGAACAGTTTAAACACAGGAGTTAATGAGTAGTTAAGGATGAGTTATTGATGACGTGCCCCTTAAAGTAAAGTCATGACATAATTATACAGGGTGGGCCATTTAGATACACTATAATAAAATGGGAATGGTTGGTGATATTAACGTGCTGTTAGTGGCACATTAGTATATGTGAGGGGGCAAACTTTTCAAGATGGGTAGTCACCATGGTGGCCATCTTGGATCCAACTTTTGTTTTTTCTATAGGAAGAGGGTCATATGACACATCAAACTTATTGGGTATATCACTTCTTAGGCGGGAGGTTGGTTGGTAAAAAAAAAAAAAGGTGCAAAACCAACAGTATCTAAGGTTTTCACTAAAATTACTAAGTACAAGTGTGAAAGTGAAAGACTGAAGCAGTGTACTGATGCTGTGACACAATACCTGATCGATTCAAAAGACAGAAGAGTCGTTAGATAGAGACAATAATTAAATATCATGTTTAACAACTATAGTGAGACGCAATCCAGTGGTGCATCCTTGATAAACTGTCTGATGTGCACTGACTCTGGAGCTCAGAGACGAGTGCATGACAGTGTGTGGGGCTGCGTCTTTGTCTCTCTGTGTGTGTGTGTGGTCACATGATGTGTTTTCAGCGAACGGAGGGCTTTTTAGAAATGCTAATTAAAACACGGTGTGGATGTGGATCATTTTCATTCTAAAATGCCATTTTAATACTAAGACATATTAGTGTAAACGGGGCACGAGTGTGTAGTTTTCGCGAGCAGGTTTGCGACAAGGGCGGGACGGAGGTTCGGCGATTCCGACTCCGTATCGTGTTGTCTATTGGCCAACGGCGTTGGAATCGTCTATCGGCCCAATCTTAGTATGTCGGTCAGTTTAGGACCATGATCTGTTCACACTGTAAATCTGATATTGGCCACATTTATAACAATAATGTGAACAGCTATGCAAAAAAATCAGATCTGAGAAAAAAATAATCAGATTTGAGCACTAAACCTTGCAGTGTGAACCTAGCCGGAAAAGTATTTCGGGCAAGATTATGAGGCAGTTTTTTTGTTATGCTGTGTTCACAACAGACGCAGAAGGAGCGTCAAGCATGAGTGATTTGCATGTTAAGTCAATGCAAACAAACGAATAGACATTCTGCAGCGCGATACGTGTAAATGGTGCGATACTTGCGAATGGCGTGGCGCGAATTGAGCGTTTTGCACGTTTGACGCGCAAATCGCTCAAGTTCAAAAGTCTGAACTTAAGCGGACATTCGCGCCGCATTAACCAATCAGGAGCTTACTCTAGTGGGGGCTTGATTATGACGTAGCGCCTGTTGTTGGTGTCCTGGTGGAAATCCTCCAGCCGACACCGACAACAGTTCATCAAACTGGGCTCGGCTTAGTCAGAAGCACCGCTGAAAGCTACCATCATCCAGGTTAAGTTTCTGAAGGAGTTTTTGAGCTTACAGAGCTGGGTGCACCTCTGAAAGGCTCTAGTGCAGTGGTTCTCAAACTGTGGTATGTGTACCACTAGTGGTACGCAGGCTTTCTTCTAGTGGTACACGGAGGAATGATGTATGTCATGTACATGCTACACACATTTAAAAATTTATCAAAAAAGATGTATATAATATGCGATATATGACATAAAGCCTATATTTCTGAGGTAATCTGCCACGTTTTTTTAACTGTGCAGAGTTGTAGCTGCTTTTTTATTGGGCCTACTACGCTATTGTATTTCAATACTGCTCATTTTGGTGGTACTTGGAGAGACAATTGTTTTCTGAGGTGGTACTTGATGAAAAAAGTTTGGGAACTACTGTTCTAGTGGACTCAGACATGGCAATAAACGTATCAACGCTGTTTTTCAGCCTTCATAAAGCACATAAACACAGTTACTTTCTCAATAAAATCCATGTTAGTCATTTAGCAACGATGATAGAGTCACCAGGCAGACAGAAGCTCTTCCCATCATGTGAATCCGCGTCTGTTCTGAAGTGAATTTGACACGTGAATGAAGCGGATTCGACTCGCGAAATAAGCGAGATTTCACGCGCGAATGAAGCGAGTAAACTCAAATGTTCACGCGGCTATTTACGCACAATTTACAATGACTGGCGTATCCCATGGCACATGCAACGCGCGTAGCTGTGCATTTATATTTCTGCACGCTGTCTCTGTTGGTCTGCACTAACACTTCCGAAACGCTAGTTGGCAGTGAGGTGTTAATGTTCCTCTGTGTCGAGTTTCTTCTCTGGTGTTAATTTTTTTCTGAACGCTTTCTTAAATGTACAAGTGGCTCAAACTCACTCATTTTGAGGCAGGAACCGGCAGACGTGCAACAACTTTAACTATGAGGTAAACACAAAACAAAACTTACCATCCGGAGCTCCTTCACAGGACTCCACACTTGAAACAAACGCTCCATTGGGCTCACGCCACTCGCACAGCTCTCGGTGCCGCCCAGACTCGTCAGCGCTACCAAGTCGACCAATCACAGAGCTTACGCTACGCGTCGGTGCGACGTGTAGTGAAATTTTTTGAGAGGTGCACGTCAGCGATGCTGTCGGCCATGGCGTAGAGCTATGCGCCAACGCGTAGGCTGCGTCGTAGCATACGCGTGCGCTTGACGCAGAAGTATAAATCTGCCTTTAGGCTTCTTAAAAATTAAAACCACAAATAACCAGACATGCTAAGAAGAAAAACACTTGTGAAAAACAAATCAACAGCCTCAAATTAATCATTTAACACAGTACATTTAACTAAATGCCTCTAAGGCAGCACATAATAGAACAAAAACAGAGCTGTGCTTTGATTTACAGTGCGGCATTTGCCAACTCAATACAGTAAATCTAAAATAAAAAGACAACAGGCAGCAGGGGTTCTTGGTTATTGGTTACATTTTATTCTATGTACAGTAATTTGTTATAAATATAATACATCATTTTTTTTTCTTCAGAAAAGCAGTCGTGTAGATACATTTAAATAACAGTTTGATCATAATAGTGGAGATGACAGAACGAGAGCTGAGAGGTGGTGCGAGAAGATGATTGGTTTTTGTAGAAAATTAAAAATTTCCAGAGAAAAACGGCACTGCCCACCCACTGACGGATGCAAAAATATGCCCTCGGACTGTGACTTTTAACTTGGTGTCTTTACAGGTCCTTAAAAGTCTGTGGACTCAGCCGGCTCCTCGCTGGACTTTGCAGATCCTACTGGCTCCTCATAAGGTGATATTAAGTTTGCTCCACGTTTGCAGGGTGACTGAATAAAGCAGAACGCGTCGAATAACATCACCTGCAGCTCATCAGGTTACAGTGCTTCGTCTTCTTGTTTTTAAGAGAGCACTTTTTTTTTTGTTACTGTGGCAACAGGTCGCAGCGGACAACCATTAAATCACAGAGAGGCCAGTGTGAGGCAGAGGTGCATAGCCATTTACATTACACACGTTTGGGGTCTTAAAGAAATAAGTTCTAAAACCAAAAAAAAAGAAAAAAATGTATAAAATAAAAGCAAAAAAAGATAGACACGGCTGACATGAGAGATAAATTAACATGGAAACAGGTCCAGTCACGCGTCAGGTGCATTTCAGACAAAACCTGGAGAGTTGGTTTGTGTTTGGCTCACCATAGCAAGACCGTACGAGCACATCAGATGCAGTGTTAAGTTGAAACACATATGTTCAAGTCTTTTTAACTACTGAACTCTCAATTAGATTTCATTTTAGCAACAAGTAAAATAAACAAAAACAAACAGAAAACATCTCGAGTCCGGTCCGTTTCATTTATTTAGGTGTGGGCCAGGAAATGTTGGACTGCGGAGTTCCTCAAACACTGTTGATGATGATGAGAGCAGGCATGGCGCTCTGCTGGCTGGTCTCACACATAGCGCTGGTCTGTGCCAACTTGGCGAAGACACGGGGTGTGCCCAAATTATAAACTCCAGCCTGGAAGAAACAGGCTTTCAGTGAAAGCCTATGGACCTCTTGTGCTTGAAGCTGCAACTTATATTGGGTCTGGCCCAGCCAGCTAAATGAACCATGCACTTCCAGTGACTCTGGGCTGTGTGAAGATAGAAGAGAGTGTCAGACAGTACAGAATCATCCTACATTTACAACATTGGGAATTGGGGATCAGGAAAACTGGCAGCTACAAATTATATTTATGGCTTGTCACCATAATTTTTTTAAATCACGCATTAGCATAAAATTTTCAAAAATGGCAGTTTTTCAGTGTTCAAAATATCCGCATATATTATGCATATAGCAACACAGTGGCGCAGTAGGTAGCGCTGTCGCCTCACAGCAAGAAGGTTGCTGGTTCGAACCTTGGCTCAGTTGGCGTTTCTGTGTGGAGTTTGCATGTTCTCCCTGCATTCGCGTGGGTTTCCTCCGGGTGCTCCGGTTTTCCCCTACAGTCCATAGACATGAGGTACAGGTGATTTGGGCTAAATTCTTCGTAGTGTATGAGTGTGTGTGTGAATGTGTGTGTGTGGATGTTTCCCAGAGATGGGTTGCGGCTGGAAGGGCATCCGCTGCGTAAAAACGGGCTGGATAAGTTGGCGGTTCATTCCGTGGTGGCGACCCCGGATTAATAAAGGGACTAAGCCGACAAGAAAATGGATGAATGAATATTATGCATACAGTTGAAGTCAGAATTATTAGCCCTCCTGAGTTATTAGTCCCCTGTATGTTTCTCCAAGTTCTGTTTAACAGAAATATTTTTGAACCCATTTCTGGTAACACTTTAGAACAGAGGTGGCCAACCCTGCTCCTGGAGATCTACCTTCCTGCAGATTTCAGTTGCTACCCACAAACACACCTGCCTGTAATTATCAAGTGCTGTTCAGGTCCTAGTTAATTGGTTCAGGTGTGTTTGGTCAGGGTAGGAGCTGAACTATGCAGGAAAGTAGATCTCCAGGAACAGCACCCCAGCTTTAGAATAACTATCTGTTATAACTAGTTAATAGATCATTAATAAACTGTTTGTTAATGTGTTATGAATGACTTGTTAAATAATAGCTAATAGTTTGTTAATTGTTAATAACTATCCATTATAACTAGTTAATAGTCCATTACTAAACTGTCAGTTAATTTTTTAAACCCATTTCTGGTAACTTTAGATTAACTATCAGTTATAAGTAGTTAATAGATCACTAATAAACTTTGCTAACACTTTATAAAAACTACACACTATGAATCATTTGTTAAGCATTAGCATCTAGTGAATTCATTATTTGTTAAGCATTAACTCTACATTAATAAATGTTAGAAAACAGTTTATAACTGCAGCTACAAATGCTGTATTCTTGACTTATAAGCGCATCTTTAATATGCTTAATATTTGTACTTTAATACTTTGTTAATGATTTATTTTTTCATTACTAAATTAAGTATTGCATTAGTTACAAACCAATTTAAGCATAGTTGGTTGTTTTTTTAAAGATCATTCATAATGAGTTAGTAAATGATTTATAAACTATTAAAATTAACATTTACAATTATTATTACTCAGGCAGATACTAATAGTTAATGTATATGTTAATAAATGCTTTATTAACTCAACTTCATCCAGTTTTGTGACCTGATCTAAAGTGAGGACTATTTATGCTTTATAAATCCCTTATAAATGATAATTAAAGGCTCAGTTAAATTCTAAACAGAAAGAAAGAACATACTATAAACGAATTATTAATTTCTATTCATCTGAAGATACTCAAATTAAACTGTACGTCAAATGAAAAATCTTTGCAACCTTATCTAAAATAACATCACTGCAGTAAACACATTGCATCTAATTAGACTGTTAAATTATTATATTGTTGTTGTCCAGTTTTATGTTGTATGTTTGACACTCCTGTTATTCAGCAATGTTTAAACTTTACAGTCATTTTACTTTTTAGATAAGATTGCAAATGTTAACGTTCATTTAAAACTGAGCCTTTAATTGTCATTTATAAGGGATTTATAAAACATAAATAATCCCCTCCTTAGATCAGGTCACAAAACTGCATGAAGTTCAGTTAATAAAGCATTTATTAACAGACATAGTGACCATTATTATTTGCCTGAATAATAAACGTTGATTTGAATAGTTTATTAATCATTTACTAACTCATTCTGAATGATCTTAAAAACCACCAACTACTCCTAAATACAAATGGTTTGTAAATAATATGATACTTCATTTAGTAATGAAAAATAAATCATTAACTAAGTATGAAAGTAAAATTATTAAGCACATTATAAATGTGGTTGTAAGTCAAGAGTATAGCAATTGTAGCTGCAGTTATAAACTGCTTACTAACGCTTATTAGTGTAGAGTTAATGCTTAACAAATAATGAATTCACTAGATGCTAATGCATAGTAAATGATTCATAGTGTGTAGTTATTACAAAGTGTTACCTAAACTTTTAGTTATTAAGTTATAAATAAATTGTTAAATAAAAGTGAATAGTTTGTTAATTATTTATAACTGTGCCTTATAGATAGCCAATAGATAACTTACTATTACTATTACTATTAACTAAGCTGTTGACAAGTTATAAATGACTTGTTAACCGTATTTTAATGATTTATAAATATACCTAATAAATTAGTAATAGATCATAAACAAGCTTACTAAAGACTTGTTAAGTATCAGTTAATAGTTTATGTGTGTTATTCTTAATATGCAACTATTCTTCATTTATTAACTGTTAGTAAATGTGCAATAGTCGCAACTTTAGAATAACAACCCAATAACAAACATAAGCTAATAACTGACACTTAACTAATATATTAACTCACACTTTACAGATCAGTTGTTCATAGTTTAACCATCTAATACCACCAGTGAAACATTGTAGAACAGCAAACGGATGGAACAAGTTTAAGCTACAGAAATTTGATGTGACGTTTGTACCTTAACTTTGTTCCTCTCATAGGCTTTTCTGTGTGCTGTATACCAAAGAAACTCCACAGATGAAATGTTGAACATTGTGTTTAATGTATAGAAACACACATACTGAGCCATCAAATGGCAGAACAGCAGTATACAACTGAAAACAAACCCATGAGGTGTGGGCACTTTTTTGTGCTAAACATGAAAACAAATTAAATAAAAAAATATTTTATTAGAAAAGTTCTACAAAAGTTTCACTGGTGTTATTAGATGGCATTATTGATTTAAATGGTTATTTTTATTCGCTTGTTTTTAAAATAATCTGTATAATTTTATGTACTTGAGTTAAAAGTCTTTAATTTCGAAACAAAAAAGCTCACAAAATTACTTTATATCATTTAATAAAATTATAAATGATCATAAGACAACAAAGAAAATCTTTATTTTACAAGTGCATCTACAACTTCCATTTTAGTACATCCCTTACAGGCATGAATGAATTGGTGAAGAACTAATAATAATAAAAATTTAACAATAATAATCTTAAAAAAAATTATTAATATTATTATTATTTTTTTAATGAACCAAATTAACAAAAATAAAAAAATAATAAAAAAAATTATAATAATAATGAAATGCAAAATATTTAATTAAAAAGTAGGTCCCACTTTATATTAAGTGTCCCTAACTACTATGTACTTACATAAAAAAATTAAGTACAATGTACTTTCTGTGTTTATAATGTATTTGAGAATGCTTGTGGTGCTTTTGAGTTGGGATAGAGGTTGGGTTATGAACAGGTTTGGTGGTATGGGTAGGTTTAAGGGTGGGTTAAGGTGTAAGGGATGGTCAACAGTGTATTTACAAATGTAATTACAAAAGGTAGTTACAGATGTAATTACATGCATGTATTTAATCAAGCATAAGTACAAAGTAAATACATGTATTTACACAATAAGTACATTGTAACAAACTATTAGTTCCTACGTAAGTACATATTAGTTAAGGGCACTTAATATAAAGTGGGACCAAAAAGTATTGTAAATAATAATAAGAAATTAAATAACTATATTATTATGATCATCATTGTAAGTATTATTAATAATAAAAATACAAATAAACTTAAAAAGGAAAACAAAACACAAGGAAACTTTTTTTTTTGCTAACAATAGATTTAAAAGCCAGTTTCATTACAAACTCTGTAAGACGCTTGTGATGCATGTGTTATTTTCTAAAGCTAACGCTACAAGGAACTCACACTAAACCATAATGTTCTTGCAGGCACTGTTAGAACTAATACGATTAATTACTGACAATGAACACTTTCATGATGCTTAGCAAGAGTTCATTTTAGGCCCTGATAAAACAGAAAAAGATGTACCTGGTTGTTTTATGCCGCAGATCGATGATGACGTCTACCTGAGCCAAGGAACAGTTGGACAGCATCAAGGTGACTGGTACCATACATAACCTAAAGAAAAGAAGAGGGGAGAAAAATATGTGAGGCCAGTTCTTGAAATATCTCTTGCTGACGTAGTGCTTTGTTCATCCTCCACAAAAGCAAACAAATATCAAACAGTTTATTCTTCAGTTGAAAAATGCAGAAGACGTCAGCACTCGTGCAACTTATTGGAACTCAAGTTTTCAAGCCAGACGAAGGTGATTATTCAATTTTTGGAGATGTAAAATACAGCACACGTGACTTTAACATCACTTGGGTTAATCAGTAAATAGGCCAATGATTTAACCCATCATAACCAGTTAAATCTCATACTGGTGCATTTGCCTGAAACACAAATGTGTCCTGACCCTAGTCGTAAACATATTCCCTATCATCATATATGCTACAAGACTTTTGGTTCAAGGCAAATCGAAATTCTTTATGCCGGTGTTATCGCATAGTGGGATTTGTTGACCTGGTTTTATGTTTTTAATCATGTTTCGCCTACTTTCCTATCTCACTCTGCTATCTTAAAAAGATAATGACTACACTTCTTTGGTGGAATCATATTAAATAATTGATTTAAAGTCTGACATTTACATTTAAAAGTTTTTAAAGTCTGCATAAAATGTAAGAAATGTAAGCAATATATAGTAAATGCGTATAACAGATATACTGTACAGCTTATATTGTTCTAAAAGCTCATCAAGTCTACATTTATTTTACCCAAAATACTGTTAAATGATTGAAACGGTGGCCCTTGAAACAGAGTGTGAGGGGGAAGGGCTTTAAATTTTACCCTTAGGAAATGGGACAGCACACTCGAACACATCAGCGTATGTCATTGCAATCTTTCATATGAGATCGATGACGGCGACTGCTGTTGTGATTTCAGTTGCATTATTTTTTTGGTATGGCAGCAATATCATGTGGCAATAAGCTCGTAACTGTAGTTACTACTGTGTTTTTACACCGTGGCCATATTCATCCATGTAAACACACAAAAACAACATGAACATTACAACAGACTCTGTAAAAAGGTCATTCCCGGCCACTAGACAAGTATTCGAGATGTGAGGGAATGTTGTGGGACGGCTATGCAGGAGTTATTATTATGGATTATAGATAGCAAAATTTGGCATTTGTTTTTAAAAAAAAAGCATGACGGTAAAACACGAACGCCATTATGAATGCATTAAAACTTGTGCTTGCTTGTTGTAAACAAATTGTAATGATGACAAAAGTACTGATTTGTGCATCTTCTAACTTCTGTGTGCAGCCATTTTGGCTGGTGTATTCTGGGAAATTTTGTTACCCCGTGGTTTTGCGTGTGGTCCTGAAAAATCTCAGTTTCAAGAGTTATCTAGCCCTTCCCCTTGGCCTTAAGGCTTCAAGCTAAAGAGAATTGAGACACCCCTACGATCTCAAGTGAATGCTCAAAACGAGGGGTTAAGGGAAGGCATGAAAGATCCTGAAAGCAAAGAAGGTCAAGGTGCTCCAGGATTGGCCAGCCCAGTCACTAAACATGAACATTATTGAGTATGTCTGGGGTAAGATGGAGAGGGAAGGATTGAAGATGAAACCAAAGAATCTTGATGAACTCTGGGAGTCCTGCAGGAACGCTTTCTTTGTCATTCCAGATGACTTGATTAATAAGTGATTTGAGTCATTGCTGAGATATATGGATGCAATCGATCACAAAGTGAAGTGTGGACGGTGGGGCTCCGCGCTTCTGAGAGGGGCACCTCAGCCAATAAGGGCAGAAAGGCAGTGGCTCTAGCCACCGGGCCACCCCCCTGTGCACGGCCCTGGTTATTGTCACTGTACACGTATACAATGTACATTATCAATGAGCATCTCACTACTCGATGCAAACATGTAAATATATTCTTACAATACAAATTACATGATCTCGTCTTCTTCTTCTTTGGCCTTAGTCCCGTATGGTTGCGGGGTCGGCTCTTTGGAACAAGCTATTTTAGACTTGTCCATATGATAACGACCTTTTTTACACATTCCGGCCAGCCTGTCACCCTCATACACTATGGACAATTTAGCCTACCCAATTCACCTGCAGCTTGTCTTTGGACTGTGGGGGAAACCGGAGCACCCTGAGGAAACCCACGCGAACGCAGGGAGAACATGCAAACTCCTCACCTTCTTGCTGTGAGGCGACAGCACTACCTACTGCGCCACTGCTTCGCCCATAATAAAAATCACATGATACAACCAGTTAAAGAAGAACTAACTGTAGGCGATAAACAGTAGCACAAAAATAGGGGATGAAAGGGGTGGGGGGGGGTGAGGTGAAGTAAACAGTTCTGAGGTTAAACAAGAGGTTTATACAAGATGATTTAAGTGAATTTTTTAGGACAGTTTCTGTTTATCAAAAAAAAAAAAACTTTGAAGGAAAAATGGTGATGATCATAATGCTAATATTGGCATTGGTTGAAAAAAAATGTGTCCAAATGCTGTCCAAATGTGACTGATTATATGCATCAGCTGCCGACTGGAAGTTCTTAGGATTCTCCTAGCGCATACACGCAAAGCATAATCGGTAGTTTTGCGTTTTAAGAAAAAGTTCTATTCTATTCTACTATTTCCTGAACATAAACATTAATCTCCTTAACTCAGAAAAAAGACTTATTTTAAATACATCTTTAAAATTCTTCACTCTGGAGCTTTTCAACTGAAGGGTGTTTCATTCAATCAGTGTTTAATCAAAATGTCAGGACTGGATTCTCCAGTAAAAACAAAAGACTTCTGATTATGCTTAGCAAACTTCATTTAGTCTGCTTAAATCCTGCCACTCCACAATCAACAGCAAGCTGATATTCTCCTTTCAAAACTCAGACAACAACCAATGAACAGCACTAATAAATTTTCTGCACAATACACTACCTGTGAAAAGTCTTGTTGTTGATCCCAGTCGTAAAGAGCAACAAATAATAACCTGACTTCTAGTTGATCATTTGGAAAAGTGGCAGATGGTGGATTTTTCAGCTGAAGCATCTGTTGAACTGCATCTCAATCATCCCAAATACTGCAGAAGACCTACTGGAACCTGCATGTGCCCAATATTTTCACAGCTATCAGTCAAGTTTGGTGAAGAAAAACATCGTGGTTTAGGGATACAATTAGTATGCGGGTTTGCGAGGGATCTGCAGATTGGATGGCAACACCGACAACCTGAGGTATCAAGACATTTGCCCTGCCCATTACATTACAAACCACAGGAGAGGGCAGATTCTTCAGCAGGATAGCGCTCCTCCTCATACTTCAGCCTCCACATCAAAGATCCTGAAAGCAAAAAAGGTCAAGTTGCTCCAGGACTGGCCAGCCCAGTCACCAAACATAAACATTATTGAGTATGTCTAGAGTAAGATGGAGGAGGAGGCATTGAAGATGAATCCAAAAAATCTTGATGAACTCTAGAAGTCCTGCAGGAACGCTTTCTTTGCCATTCCAGATGACTTTAATAATAAGTGATTTGAGTCATTGCAGAGGTGTGTGGATGCAGTCCTCTAGGCTCATGGGAATCATAAACAATATTAATTATTTTTCTACTGCACCATGACTTTATATTCGATACTGTACATTGCTTCTGTTAGGTGACAAGACTTTTGTCTAAGCAAAGTCGGGCCTTACAGTCATAATTAAATAATTAAAAATCAAGGCATGATCATATTCTATTTAGGTAAAATAACCGTAATCTAGAGACCTTTCATATAAGCCACTTCTGATACCAAATGATCAACCAAAAGTCAAGTTATTATTTGTAGTTCCTAAAACTTGAATAGGCGAAAAGACTTTTGTCAGGTAGTGCACACATATCCGTAAAAACAAACAATTTCACTTCAATGTTAGTCATAATCTGCCACTACTTTAGGTTTGGTTTACTTTCAGCTAGTTATGTAGACCTGATAAGACAAATAAGACAATGTTCAGCTTTAAACCATTTGTCTGTTCATAGTAAAGGTTAAGGGTGTCACGATCCTCCAAATCCTCGATTCGATTACATTTTTGATTCTAAAGGCACGATTCAATTCGATTTTCGATTATGAATAATTAATTAATGACCAATTAATTATTTGTAGCCTACCATTTAAACTACCTGAACTGCATGGTCTTTGTTTTAACCATAAACAAATCATACAGTAAATGAATAAAGGCAAGTTACACACATAATTACCACCTGTCAATCACTTTATTCTGCGGGACTTGTGAATAGGAAGTGATCTGTGTCGTTATAATGGCATCGGTAAAAAAGACGCACAACCAACAGGAACCAGCCAACAGTATCTGAGGTGTTCGCTAAAATGACTAAGTACAAGTGAGTGAAAGATTGAAGCAGTCCTCTGACTGCCTGGACCCGCTGTGTGTGCGTCTGTGTGGTCACGTGATGTGCATTTTCAGAGGTAGAGAGGAAGAAGGGCTGCTCAGAAATGCTATACGCCACTGTGGATGTTACATCTTTGTCGTTCTAAAATGCCATTTAAAAACAAAGACAGTGTAAACAGGGCCTGAGTGTGTACTTTTCGTGAGCGGATTTGCAATGGGGGTGCGCGGAGGATCGCGCTGCCGGTGTTGTCTATCGGACAAACCATACGTAATACGTACAAAGCAGAGCTTGCAAAACTGTGTTTATTTTTGTCGACAACACGAACGTTGTCAACATAACTCACTGGAAATCCAAAATGCTTACACACCGGCGACTTCATTGAAAGAGGAGAGGGTTTAAGTTCTGTCAACGGGTCTCCTGCTTCTGCAGTTTAACAAGCACTTCAACAAGCCTGTTTTTTTCCCGCTTGGCAAGCCAAGCTGACGTGACATGGGGGCGTGGAAGCATCGACGATTCTATTTTTTGATTCGATAATCGAAATTGAGCATAAATTTCGATCGATTTCGATTAAAAATCGAAATCGTGACACCCCTAGTAAAGGTAAATAACCACTGTGCTGTGCAGCATAATTTAAATATCTCAGATATGGGACACAAAATGTTTGCGGAAACAGAATTTGTGCGAATGCCTTTCGAAAGGACCAGCCAGCACAGCGTCAGCAAAAACAGGACACAAAATGACAAACTGAATATATATTTAGCTTATGTAAAAACCAGAAAGAGCTTTTAGCACCGGACAGTTTGACAGATGCGATATGGAGTCATTTTAGGGCTTTTTAATAACGGCACTGCTTAATACATTTACAGGACTGGTAACTTGATTTAATAATGAAATGATTGATTTCATGATTTTCTTTACTTCGTAAGTGTTGATTTCTTACTTTCTTCCATACTGTACTTGTATAGTGTAAAAAAAAAAAGAAATGTGGAGCGGGGACTTGATATTGGTGAATGGAGGCAGATCTGAACGTGAGCCTGAAGCTAGTTGTAAGACAGAAACGGGGTCACCAGAGAGAAGCCTGTCGTTTCACTAAAGATCAAGTCATGACATTTTGAATAGAACAAAAAGAAAAAAACATGCATCGATGAATACAATAAACATGCATCGCTGCAATGCAATAAATATGATGTGTTTGGAAAACATAGAAAAAATAATAATAACAAACATATTTACTGGCTATTTCAGTGAATGGTCCACTCAAAAATGAAAATTCGGTTATTAGTTACTAACCCTTGTGTCATTTCGATTCTCTTTTGAACACAAATTAAGCTGTTTTCTAATAAATCTGAGAGCTCCTCCATAGACAGAAACAGTCCAGAAAATGACCCCAAAGCATTCTGTGATTTGAGTGATTCAACAGTAATCACACAAAGTTTCAATGACAATTTTGTGCACCAAAGAAACTGTAAAAATGACTTTGTTCACCTTTGTTGCCAGTGAAAGGTCAGCATGCGTGTTTCTTACAGGCAATATAGTGCTTGCATGTTGCGCTGCTGACTATAACCGCATTGCTATACTTTATAATTAGTTGTATTTAGTCTTTTTTTGTGCACAAATGTGTTCTCGGAGCTTTGTATGATTACAATTGAACTAAATTAAATGATTTGACAATGTTTTACTTCCCTTTCTGAACATTTCAGGACCTTTGCTCTCAATGGAAGAGAGAGAATTTTGGGTTTATTGCCATTTCAGCTTCTCTGTCTTTGTCATGGCAAAAAAAAAAAAAAAAAAAAAAAAACAGATCAAGTTTACAACGTTTTAAAAATACCACTTTTCTATAATTATAAACATATTCTAACCATTAAAAATCACCAAAAGCAATAAATAATACGCAAGATAAAATACATAAATAATAATAATAATAATAATAAGAAGAAGAAGATAAAAATCTAAAACTGTTTTTAAGGTTTACTTTTAATAAAAATTTTACAATTTTAGAAGGATTCACATTTTAAAATATTTCATTTTAAGTCTCTCCCGATAAAAAAAAAAACAGTCTGAAAACAATAAAAATAGGGCATTCCAGAAGTATATGTTGAACAGTTTGGTTCAATTGCTGTTGCAATATTGACATTTTGGCGGTTTTGTGTATGGAATAAGAGGGAGCACTCAGATTTCATTTAAAACAGGGGTTCTCAATCTTTTTCACTTCGAGGCCCAGCTCCCTCTCTGAAATGTTTTTAAAGGCCAAACTGATTGTCTGGAGAAAATTCTTTATTTAAAGCTTTATTTATTAGCAAAACTATTCTTTTGCCTTCAATTATTCTTTTTTTTGTACATCATTTTATAAAAAAACTATATATATATATATATATATATATATATATATATATATATATATATATATATATATATATATATTTTTTTTTTTTTTAATGCACAGACAGGTTTAAAGTTAATAAATTCTTTAACTCAGTTATTCTTTACAACTGCAGATTATTTGGGCCTTTTTTTCAATAAATGAACCTGACAGGACAACTGAAGATGGCAAAAAATTAGCTGCTGCTCTTTTTAGACTGACCACTATTCATCTATTGACCTACTATTCATATTTATTAAAAATAAATGTAAAACACTGTAAAAACACTCTAAATCTGTTGAAACACATCAATGCGAAGGCGGTTTGGTTTGTTGCTGGACATTATTGGAGTTCCCTGACAGGAACAGTGAACAGCTGTTTACTGAACGTTCGTTATAAAACACTCGCAGGATGTTAATTTGGACAACTATGCGGATGTTTAAAGTGTTCACATAAAGAGAGCACGCATAGTTTGTGAATCACGGTTTTATTTATACAACTGAGGAGATAGTCCTAGGATACGTGCAGCCGTTGGAAATTTAAGCCACATGTCTGTATTTAACAGTGAGGCTGTTTTTGCACAAAGTCTGAATTAGCTTATTCAATCACAGAAAACGGGAAATGCCATTACTTCGATCATTTTAATACGACATTTAATAATGAAATCAAATAAATATAGTATTTAAGTTCATTTTAATCTTGCAGCCCACCTGCAGGATTGCTGAGGCCCACTAGTTGAGAATCCCTAATCGAAAACATCTTAACTTGTGTTCCAGGGATGAACGAAGGTTTAAGAGAATTGTAAAGACATGAGGAGAGTAATTAATAACAGAATTTTCTTTGTGTGTGTGTGTGTGTGTGTGTGTGTGTGTGAAATAACCCTTAAATGGTGCTTTCACACCTGCCTTATTTTGTTCGATTGAATCGCACTAGAGTTCGTTTCCCCTTTTGGTGCGGTTCGTTTGGGCAGGTGAGAATGCAGCAATCGTACTCGAGTGCGCACCAAAAGTGGACCAAATAAGCGTACCGAGACCTGCTTGAAGAGGTGGTCTCGGTACGCTTTCAAACGAACCCTGGAGTGGTTAGTTTGTGGTGAGAATATGATTCGTACTAAAACAGGTCCAACCGCAAAAAGTACTGCGCGTTTTGGACTAGTTCAGCTGCCGTAGGCTGATGCGCTGTGCATTATGGGATATGGAGGAAAAATATTTGTTGACAGCGCTTTACCAACAGAGAGAGAGAGGGGAAAACATTACTTGATGGATCGTTGGTAATATTTCCGCAAGATGACCGTGATGCAGTTTGGCTAAATTAATTCACGCCTCCTCCTGAAGTGACGAGCGATGCATTAAACACTGTTTTCCAGCCGCGGCCGCACTTCATTCTCGTAATGTATAGTTTATCTAAAGCAGGGACACAATCAGCCAGAGCAGTCGTCCCTCCAGAGTAAAAGGTTTTGTTGACCTGCGGGAGTTCACTGGTATTTTCCCGCACGTGTACTCTGACCAATCAATAAGCAGTTTAGGAAATATGTTCAACAACATCTGGCCAATGAGAGATGTGGATTTTGTCAGATGGCTGCATTTTGATTCGTTTCAAATAGTTCGGACCAAAGCCAGCAGTGTGGTCTGAAAACGACCCAAAGACAGCAGAAGATGCAACAATGTATCATTTATTACCCTTGGTCCGAACCAAATGAAGCGAACTACAGATGTGAAAGCACCCTAAGTTACACACACTCTTAGAACAGCACTGTAAAAACAAACCAGTCAGTTTTAATCTATTATTATTTAGTATGTACAGCCACAGCTTTTTTTTTAAATGTTCACTCAATTTTTCATCATTCAATAATTTATTTGTTCTTGTTCACCCAACCTTGAATCCAACTTTACAAGAATATAACGCTGCCGGATTTGCATTTATAAGTCCACTTAACATTAGCCATTCTGAAAGTTGACTGAATTTGAAAACAATCCTTTTTTTTCCAAGAATATTTTTTCAAACATATTATAAAATATCTTCTTAACTGATATCAATCAATAATATTAGTTTAAATCAGATGTTTTTGCTCTTCGAACATTTTATTAATTAGCATCCGTTGCAAATAATATGCTACACATTTGACCACAGGAGCAACAAACAGGCTTTGAATGATGAGGCTGCGCATCACCTCGACTCGGTCCATTTTATCTCCATCTTTCACACTTTATAGTGGACACACCTGCTCTCTGCGCACCACTGCAGAACTAGGGCACACAAGTGCGAATGGCTATCAGAATATTAGTGTACATCTGTGCAAGTCTTATCTTCTCTCAAACACAGCACACATTCAGAAATAAAGGTGCAAAAACGGACACTGGGGTGGTACCTTTTCAAAATGTACACGTTTGTACCATACAAGTAGACATTTTGACCCATTTCCACTCAGTGGTAAGATACGGTATGCTTTTATGGCCGTTTCCACTGTCAAAAGGTACCAAAAACCAAATCATCCCATACCACTTTTTGAATACCCTTTCGAAAGGTTACCTAGCATTGGTTTACGGGGATACGTCACTAGCTTGTGCACAAGCCAGGAGAATGAAAACAAAGGAAGTGCCATTTTTAAATACACAGCCGAGACATTACACCGTAATAATATATACATATAATAACAAGCTGTGGTCGACCCCAGCTCAAACAAACCTTGTCATCGTCTTGATGAACAGCCACAAAGCCAAAAAGAAGAGCAGAGCTACCCTGTGCCCCGTTGTCGTTTCACTTTCTTGAGAAAGCTTGCGTGCGCGTCTATGTTTAAAACAAGATTATAATAGTTTAAGATTTGTCATTAGTTTTAGTTTTTATTTTCTTTTGACTTTGTTTTCAAATTTAGTTAGTTTTAATTCATTTTTAGACGCAGATTTACTAGTTTTTAAATTTTAAAATTTGCTTAGTTTCAGTTTAGATTGTTTTTTTTTCCTAAATAAAGATATTTGCCAGGTGCAAGATTCAAAATCATTACAAAAATGTTGTTTAATAAAAACTCAACCAATGATAGGCTACATATTTTTAAACGTATTCAGGGGACACATTTACCACAACTATCATCTACCACTACCATCTACCCATCTTCATATTCAAATACAACAGCCCACAAGACAGCAGCCTTAAGTAAGATATGTGTGCAAGGCTGCTTCTGCGGTTAGATAAACAGTGATGGGAGATTCAGACCTTTAACGTGAACCGGATCTTTTGTGACAATCTTCTTATGTTAGGACTGAACATACCAAAAATATGTAGTCAACAATCATAATTTCAGTCAGTTAAAACATCACCATGATCTGAAAAGTTTCTTATAACTACGTTTTGCAAACCAACTGAAGCATGATTCAAGTATTTACATTCAATTACGTCTTTCAGTTATGAAATAAACATACGTTTCACCACATCCTTTTATTTAAGCCCTTGGTTTACCCGCACTGTAGCAGTTAAAGTTGACTTCAGTCAAAGCAGGCTGTTTGTGTACTGAATCACGCATGTGCAGTATTATTGGTTAACCGCTTCTCAAATCTGATCTCAGTGTACTGTTCTAATAACTGAATAACTCAGGGAATTTGTTTATTTCGAGTCAGAGGGAGTATCAGGCCCCTTATAAAGTAAGTAGTTTGTGGATTTAGTGCTTATTGAAGAAGTGAATCATTTCAAATGATTCAGTTCAATTTGGTAAACTAGTTCAACCGGTTCACTTAAAACAGGGACTCTCAACCGGTGGGCCGCGGTTTTTAATTTAAACACTATAACTATTTGATTTCATTATTAAATGTCATATTAAAATGATCGAAGTGATGGCATTTCCCGTTTTCTGTGATTGAATAATTCGGACTCTGTGCAAAAACAGCCTCACTGTTAAAGACAGACATGCGGCTTAAATTTTCAACGGCTGGACATCAACTAGGACTACGTCCTCAGTTGTATAAATCAAACCGTCACGCAGGGTAACGATGATTAGAGTTATAACAATAACCAGCTCGCGCGTCTCTCACGTCTGCGACTCGTACTGTATCAGTCGCACAAGTCAGTTGATTCACAAACTATGCGTGCTCTCTTTGTGTGAACACTTTACAATATCCACATGGTTGTCCAAATTAACATCATGTGAGTGTTTTATAACGAACGTGCGCCCGTACAGTAGGATCCAGCGAGACTCGGTGGTGTTTCAGTAAACAGCTGTTCACTGTTCCTGTTAGGGAACTCCAATAATATCCAGCAACAAACCAAACCGCCTTCACATTGATGCGTTTCAATAGATTTAGAGTGTTTTTACAGTGTTTTACATTTATTTTAAATAAATATGAATAGTATAGCAGCAGCTGTTTTTTTGTTGTAAAAAAATAACTGAAATAAAGGATTCATAAACTTTAAACATGGCTCTCCGTCTAATTTAAAAAAAAAATTCAAATATGTATTATTATATTTTATATTTTATATATAGTTTTGCTAATAAACAAAACTTTAAAATAAGCATTTTCTCTAGACAATCAGTTTGGGCCTTCAAAATTTTCAGAGAGGGAGGTGGGCCTAGAAGTGAAAAAGGTTGAGAACCCCTGACTCCAGTAAAAAAAAATAATAATAATGATTTGTTCACGATCTCTAATACAGAAAACCCATTATTGTGTACAAATGTGTTAAATCAATAATTTTAAGTCTCTGTATTTATTGCTGTCACCATTCTGCTGTCATATCCACTCATTGATTTTTGTCGTGGGAGCAACAGCGAGGACTGACTGGAGGAGAATCGGCTTGATCTGGCCAATGACAACATAGACTCTGAGGGGCTGTACAGGTCAAACACCTGGCAGCGTGAAGTAAATAGATTCACTTCTAAAAGGCTTACAGTACATATTAAATCCATATACAAAGACAAAAATGAAGGATGCTTTTGCTATAGTTTTTGTTAGTTTCAGTTAGTTTTGTATGTACACACCACAGTTTCAGTTAGTTCAGGTTTTTTTGTTTAAAAAAAAAAAAAAAAATTAATTCAGTTAACGAAAATGATTTTAAATTTTAGGTTTCACTTTTTTGGTTCATTTTTTTTGTTATTTGTAATAACCTTGACTTAAAGTAACGAACTTCTTGAGCTGATGATAATAACGCGCGTGTGATTATTAACCTCCTAGGTTAGCACATTTTAGCTCTTAAGTGGCTATTTAAAATACTTATGTTTTATATTTTCTTACAGACATACAGTGTGATCCTGCAACTGTTTTGCAGCATATGAAATTAAAAACACTATTTTTAATTGTCAAAAATGGGGGGGTGGGGGTGGGGTTTGTTTTTACTCTCTGATAGTCAAAACATGTTCAAAAAATATATGTAATAAATGTATTGATAACAGTCAGGAAAAGTGTTCAATGTAAATTCGCACCACAAGTCCACATATATAAACATAATTTTTCTCTAAAAGTACATCATATCAAAAGATACTTAGGTTTTATTTTAATTACGGTAGGTTCCAATAAGCCCAAATAGCAAAGAGAAATAAAAAATGCATGTAAAATAACACCTTGGGCCTTAAGAGGTTAGTGCTTCTGACATCCTTTCAGAAACAGACAAACATGAGAATAACGCGTAAAAAAACAAAGGAGCAAATGATTTATTCAGCAACCTAAAACATCAACAAACTGCCATGTTTAACTATTATCATCATCTTTTGAACTATCATGAACTCAGAATGATGAAACTATTTTCTAACAGTGGAAGCGCAAGCCTGATAAAGGTGACCCATACCATACTGTACCATAAGAGGTACACATTTGTACTTTAAGGGTATAAATATTTATCTTTAAGAGCCTTTTAGGAGCAAAAATGTATGCCTCAGTGACAGATTTTGTGTCTTTATTTCTGAGAGTGCAGCTGGATTTCTGCTAACCCTTTCATGTCTCTGTGAGCTTGAGGAGTGTTTGTTTGCACGAGCTTTACCTCTTTTGTGGGAAGGGATGATCGTAAGACTCTGGGTAGTGGAGGCAGGTCTTTATGAGGTGGGAAAGCTGCTCCAGCGAGGGCTTGCTTACAGGAGGAGGAAGATCAGGCTTGAACTTCAGAAGAACCATTTCTTGAGTTTCCTAATTGAGAAAGAGCACAAGTTTCACTCAGTCTGAAAGCCTCGGGGAAACATCGGAGGAAATTGCTTTGTTAACGAAAGCTGTTCAGAGGGTTTAAAGTGCGTACGTGGCTGAGAGAGGGGGACGGGGTGGAGGAGACGGAATGAACGCAGAAGGGAGAAAAGCACGAGCTCACGTGAACGTGGTTCTATAAAAAGACTAGAGATCAACATGTGTGACGTTATTCCCTCACGTGAGGGACTTCCTCTGCCATGAATGAGTGTTGCTAGGCAACGGCGTGCAGAGATTTCAAGCTGGATGGAATCAGGCCCAACAGCAGGAGGAAAGCAGAGGGGGAAAATGAATGAGCAAAGGAACAACTCAAAGAATCTGTGAATGAAAGAGGAGTTGAAAGAGAGAAGGAATGTTTGGAAACTGAAATAGACATAAAAAAAAAAGTTTTGAACTTTAAAGCTATTAGAATTTCACTTTAATTTCAAGATTATCAATATTAAATACAGTTCTCAATAATAAATAACACCTTATCTTTGAATATTTAAAATTTTACTTTTTTTTCCAAAACATTGAGTAACACTTTAGTTTAGATCACAAGTCATGGTAGTAACAACCCATTAACTAACACTACTAGCTTAACCAGTTAAACTCTGCTGCTATTTTGGGATTTCCGCCTGGATTTTGCCTACCCAAATTTAAAAGCTTCCCAAATCCACATGCAGAGGTGTAAATGCAAAAAAAAAAATTGGTATAATTTTAAAGAAAACTCTTTGAATTTTCATAAAACACTATTGAAAGTGTTTAAAATATCTCTATATGTTGTCTGTGTTATAATAAACACCTAAAAAAAGAGGCACTTTTTGTATTTTCTTCTATAGACTTAAACTTGAAAGTGTACCTTTTAGGTTCTGTGTGGTCTAGCTTGCTATAATTTATTTTGGTGGTTCCTGCACATGTAATCATAGGAAAAAAGAAAAATGTCTCTACCATAATCAATGCAAAAGTTATTGTATTCCAACTGATGAGAGGTGCTGTACAAGCCACAGGGACCGATCATTGTTTTCATATTTCACTATTCTTTTGTTTGATCAAACATAATTCGCTGTGTTTGGACCATATCAGACGTATAAAAGGATTACTTATGCACATCACCTCAAAAACAGAGGAGAATGGCCCTGAAGCGCACCGCATAAGGTAAGAGATGACGGCTGTCTGTGCTATCTGGGGCTGCTAATTGATCATAAATGTATTGTTTTCACTTATGTGCCATGGAAACACCGTGATTCATTCGGCAACGGTTTGATATGTGAATATAATTCAGTAAAAAGAATGCTAAAACCGTATGAGGACTGGAAAGAGCTTTCATTTGAGCTATAACTTGTACATGTGTCATATATGAACCATATGAAAAATATGAAAATAAAAATCCACAATACGTTGTATTTAAGAGTAAATAACTTTTGTACAGTTGAATAACAACCAAAGTGATGCATATGTGCATAAAATATAGATTCTACACTTTCAAAAGAAACCACTTACAGGGGTCTGGTGCAATGCTAGCCCTTTAAATCTTAAAGCGAAAGTCGATTATGTCACAGACCCGAGAGTTTTTAATAAACTACTAAATAGCTGTTTTTTTAAAAGTTAGAAAAGTAGAAGTTGGGTTTAGGTTTTGCACAGGTTTGGGGATGAAGAATAAGATCATACTTTATAATGAACAGTTAATATCTTATAGGCAGGTAATAAGCCAGAATGAATTGTGACCTAAACTAAAGTGTTTACAAACATAGTTAAATTTGAGGTTAGTCGTTTTCTTTTTGTTAAAGTCCTTTATACTCGTCAAAATTTGATAAAAAATTACAGTTAAAACTAATATTGTAAAATAGTTACTTAGTCTTATAAACTCTATATAAACTGTCACAACCTTTAGCAAGCTGCCTAAAGACTCATACACACTGGGACGCTTTTCGTTTGCGTTTATCGTCAGCGTTTTAAGAGACGTTTTTCCGAATTCAAACCCAATTGATTTTCACTGGTGACAAGCAGAGGAGTATGCAAAATCACTCCTTGACGTGAGATGGCGCTACACAACTTAAAGCTTCATACACCCACTTATAACACAGAACTCGAACAAGCATGGACGGTTCAAGTAGCAGCTCTAGCGATGAAGAAATGATTATTGTTCACCAGAGCAATAAGCAGCTCCACGTTCATATCGCCTCTGGGCATCTTCTTCA
Source organism: Danio rerio (assembly GCF_052040795.2). NCBI lineage: Eukaryota > Metazoa > Chordata > Actinopteri > Cypriniformes > Danionidae > Danio > Danio rerio. Next base: position 6,462,849 of record NC_141040.1, read on the forward strand.
ATGTGTGTCGCATTGGCAGTTTTGTGCTTGAGCGCCACCAAGTGCTGTTTACTGTAACTTCAGCAGCTCTGCACACGTGAGCAAAAGTGCTAATCTGATTGGAGGAGAAGGTTTTAGTGTGGTGCGTCAAAACAAAAAGCGAGCATGAGGCGTTTCTTTAAAAACGACACTGTTATGCCTGGGGTTTTGCGCGTTGGTGTGCAAGACCATATTGGCGGCCTTTATTAAGTCACGAGGCATTAAACGTCGACGGAAAACGTTTTGGTGTGCACGGGCCTTAAAGAGCCCATATTATGGGTTTTTGAAAATTCCCCTCCATGTATTGTGTAACACAGCTCTAAGTGAAGTGAAGTATCCAGCTAAGGCTTAAATCTGTAAGAGTACAGTGTTTAAAACGGTTGATTCATCTATAAGAGTCGACTCATAGTGCTTCAAACTAGTCGCCTTGATACCGAGTCATTAGGTGTTTCGCCATGACGTACGAACGAAACCAAGTTATTCACGTGCACGCGCAAACCCGGGAGATTTCAAACCTGAGGCCCCGCCCTCTGACGCAGAAACGCAGACACACACACACACACAAACACAGGCACACAAACATGCCGGTCGATGTCACACTGCAGATGGATATTATCGAGTCACTACCCAAAGATGAAACCCTAGCATTATAACCAAGCAGTTGGAAACTACTGAAAACTTCAGCAAGCTACATGCTACAAAGAATACTTCATCGGCGTTTGTTAAAGGAAGGATCAGTAAAGAGTAACTTACTGATGGACGTCAGGATGGGTTTCTTCCTCCATTTCTCAAGTGTAAGTACGTGCGATTTAAGTTGTTGCCTCGTTGACTCTAGCTTGCAAATGTATTTAGTTGTGATTTATTACTTGTAACCGCGTGTACTGTATCAGGTTAACTGGCTATATTCTCTTATCGCGTGCAAAGTCACGTTAAAAACGCGACGCGTGCTGCTTTGTTTACGGAGCTCCGTGGACGAGGGTAGTGTGTGTGTGCATGCGCTGTCGTCCGGAGGTATGTGTGTGTGTTTGTGTGTGTGCGCGCGCGCGTTGTCACCCGGAGGTGTGTGTGTTTTTGTGTGTGTGTGTGTGTGTGCGGACAAGGGCAATGTGTGTATGTGTGTTTGTGACTGTGAAAAGAGCAGAGTGAGACAAGCTAGGATATCTCCTCGACAGTTTTTGGAGTTTTTGCTCAGTAAAATAGTTAATCGTCTGAATTTTCAAGTCCATCGACTGTATTTACATTGACCCACTGGCAGCTAAAATCCACGCCTACAATATCGAGCGTGTATGAACTGTGATTACTTTTATATTGCTGATTAACTGTTGGGCATTTTACTCTTTGACTGAAGGCAGTCGACCAATTGCAACAGGCTGTCATCAGTCCAATCAGCGCAGATTAGCTTCGCGCTAAGGAGGGGTTTGGGAACAAATGAATCCCTGGACGATTCATACAGGAGTCGCTGGGATAATTAGGTAAAAATAAATGCAGATTATAAGACCATGAAAGTGTTTTTTGACCTTGCATGCATATTAGACTGTTGTTGGAGACCCTTACAACCAACATATGACCCTATTTCATGTATAATATGGGCTCTTTAATATGAAGATTTGCATCTCAAGAAATGATCGATTTAAAAATAAAAATAAAAACTTAAATATGCAGGAATAAATAGTAAATTTGACAATTGCAAAATAAAATTACATTTCAAACATTTTGCAAAGCAATTCAATGATAACTGCAATGAAGAAAGTTGAAGGAGAGTTTATTTAAAAACAAAAATCTTTTGAAACTTAAATGTCTTTAGTCACTTCGGATGAGTAAAATGTATACTTTGCTGAAAAAAAGTTACATTTTTTTAGAAGACAAATCTTACCAATCACAAACTTTAAAAGAGTACTGTAAATTTGGAATGACAAGAAGGTAAGTCAATTAAGACAAAGGGCCCTATCAGACACCTGGCACAATAAGGTGCAAGAAGTGTCTGGCGCGATTTCTTGCTATTTTCAGACCAGCGCAACCCTAAATTTCACATTTTGTGCCATGTTGTTTTAATAGTAAAACATTCTGCGCCACTTATAGGTGTGCCGGTCTATTCACATGATTCTTAGCTGACGAGCGGGCGCAGATATTTTATTAGATCTTTTTGACTTGAGAATTCCGGTCTCATTCACTTCCATTCATTTTTAAACATTAAAACTGCTCTTTTGCTGTTTGATGTTGCAAACTGATATTTTCTTATTATATTGTTCTACTTGGTCTGTATAGTCATGCAAACATTTGTTTTTAGAGCAAGTAGTTTGACCGTTTTCTGCCATTTATTATTCCTAGTCATTTCTCCCATAGGCGACTGAATCGGAAGTTCTAAAACAATCGCGAAAACAGGCGCACTTTTAGAATAAGGTCAATAAAGGAGTTGTGTAAAGGCGCATTGTTGGCGCATTGCTATTTCGAAGAACTAAAATAGACTGCTCAATTGACCATCTGAAAGCAGGTCTAAAGTCCAGCACAGATCACGCTAGTTGTGCACCTTAAACACGTACACATTGCATAATACACAAAGGATGTAGAGCAATACACAAATATCTTTACAAAAAAATAAAAAATAAAATAATAATAATAAAAAAGTTACCAAAATTATTATTTTCTACTTAAATATAAATGTAGTTTATTCATGACAATTAGCAATTTGTATAATGTTGTTATTATTAGCAGTATTATTTATTACATGCTAATTTATATTTGTTTTAATAAAAAAAGTTTAGATTTGTCCACCTGTCGGGTTTTGGACACTTATGCGTCACCATATGGGGCATAAGAGCAGGACGTGTGTTTGGTTTTTTTCACCACATTTTTGCTCATTTATTTATTTGCTGGAAATTAGAACTGATTTTAGAAATAGTTTTAAAACAGATCTTTGTGCTTAACAAACGGAATTAAGTATGTAGGCTAATGGATGTCTTCAGTGGAGTGTGTACAACACCCTTTTCTTGTTTACGAAAGTAAACAAGTAAAAAGTAAAAGTAAAGAGAAAGTAAAGAGGGCGAATGGAGGAGGCTCATTCTTTATCTTCACGCTGCAGATGGTTTAACTCTTTTCTCGCTAGTGAAGCATTCAGTTTTTCCACTTACAAAGTCTGCCATGTAATTAGCAAATGTGCCAGGGCACAACACAACTGACTCCTAAAGGGAATGGAAGATGAGACTCTAATTGATTTAATGCACGTTATACTTAAAACACATCCATGACTCATTAAGAGAATAAGCACAACCCTGTTAGACCATGCGCTGTTTCACAAACCATATTTTTCAGTCGTTAAATTAGCAAATGTGCTTAATACTTTAGCGCCATGCGCTTTAGACTTTGTGCCTAGATCATTAAAATAGAGTCCAATATTAATTTCTTGATGAATTACTGTTTTCATCAACTACACTTGCATTCACGTGTAGACACACACACACTGAAAAGTGTAGTCATCAAATCAGCTGAGAGCCGTCACTTTGTACAAAACACCTACACAGAAGTCTCCGATTCCTCCACTTTGCTTATACTATATATTAAATCCTTGTGAAACACACACACACACCCACTCAGTCTTGCTTTTCCCGCAGCTTATTTTTCACCATTACACTGCGACAATAGACAAGATAAACTGCAGTAAACACATTAACAGTCTGCTTATTCGTCTACAGACTCAAAAAGAGGAATCTCTAGTCTGGAAAAGCATCATGAAAATCTAAACGAAGACACACTCTGAAGGTCAGAGCCCGTCTCTCTGTGCCGTCTGCCTCTCTGACCATTTAAAGCACCTTAGGTTGCATCCATCTTCATAAAGAGCAGGACTCACTTATAAAGCTTGCAAAGTCACTTTGCTCTTGCACTCCATCTCAGAAATAGAGAAAATAGAAAGTCAAATTACGAGAGAGCCAGTGCAGAGGACTTGTTTTGAGGGCTGCACACTGACATTCTCTTGTCATGGAGTAGGGTTTCAAAACATTAATGCTAAATATTAAGAAGTGTCATTCAAACTTAATGTGCAGTGCACACATCCAAATAAAAACCATCAAGGGCAGAGAACTCTCAAGGAAGCTGACGATCTTTAATGTCAGAAAAGGAAAAGCATAAAGAAAGTTCGTGGTGTGAAATGCTGAGAAAAAAAGAGACATGATGCATCGGCCAAAAATGTCCATGTTGTGATGGGCTCTTGAGTTTGGTTAGAGACGCAGTCTAGTGAACCGCTCAGTGACCCCTGAGACAGTGTTAAAAACCACCAAATGTTCAATTTCTTCAATGTCAAATGGATGGCTCACTCAAATCACTCTAAACCATTGAGCTTTCTGTTCATTTTCAGACTAAACATGCTATTTTTTTTTGGATTCGTTCATACACCTGACATTCTTTCTACGAACACTAGTTATGTTTTCATCCACCTATTTTTATACGCATTTTGAACATGCCCATAAAAAAACAGATGAAGGAAACGTCATGATGCGCATACATTTTGAAAATACACATAAAAAAAATGTATGCGCATAACTGAATAGGATAAACTTTTTATTCGATTAGAAAATATGCGCATAAACTACGATGGAAACACTTTTACCAAACAAACTCCAGCATGCGCATTAAAAAAGGTCATGTGATTTTGTTATAAAAGATCATGTGATGATAAAAAAATGCGTATAAATGGATAAACCAGCAGGCTGAGCACATTATTAAACATCTGAACTGTTGTTTTGATCATTCAAAATCGCCTTACCGTTTAAGTATTAGTGTTATTTTATTATTAATGACCTCCAGAATCAAGAGCGTCTGTGCTTCGCGTCTGACTTCTTCAAACGCCACCGCATGTTCACTGCGTGTAAGGATTGCCTTCTGAGGCGCAAATCATTTATTAGATGAAGAAAAGATTGACGCAGCTGCTCCTACTGGAGCAAATTCCATTTTTACTGTTAATAATTGGCGCAAGAAAATCAGGAAGTGACGATTTTGTTCGCTTTGACTCGTTTGATGGAAACGCTGCTTTATTTGCACATCTTTTATGCGATAATCCAGTTTTGCACATAGTTCATTCACATTTTTGGATGGAAAGATAGCTACTGATGCTTTGGATCAGTGGTTCTCAAACTCAAACTCAAAAGTGGTACTTAGGCTTCCTTCAAGTGGTATGCGGAGGAATTGCTGAATTATTAAAGTAAAAAATGAATACACTTTCAACCCTTTAACACATATGATCACACCGATATGATCACAAAATGGATTTTAATATGCTAAACATTTTAAATTTTTTTACATCCCCTTGTTGACAGGAATAGTAAAATCACTTGCTTTTTCGGCACACAAAGCCTACTCTAACATGCAGTAAGCAGATCTTATTTCTAATTTAAATATGTAAATCCAATTCATTTATTTAAGATACAAGTTAATGTTTAGATTTAAAAGATATACAAGTCAAAAGTCATAAATAAGTCATATTTATGCATGCAACATTTCAAAATTTATCAAAACTACTATATGATACTATATGATAATACTTTACATTTAAATACAGCAGTTTTCTTTTTACTTCTTAAGAAGAGTGCCATGTTTAATTACTTTTAAAAGCACATTTTAATTTAAATGTCGACGTTTTATTTATTTTTTACTTGTCAGCACAGTGCAGTGTTAATGTTCAAACTATTTATAATGGTTAAAGTGGCTGACAAAACTACATATTCATAATATTAAGAATTAATCTGCCACGTTTTTAAACTGTGTAGAACTGTAGCTGCTTCATTAGGCCTACTACGCTACTGTTGTTCAATACCGGTTATTACGCTGGTGCCTGGAGAGACCTTTTCTTCTGAGGTGGTATTGGTGAAAAAAGTTAAAGAACCACTGCTTTAGAACAGTCATTAGGAGCAATAAGCAATCCATATGAATCGGTTAAATCCAAGCCTGCTAAAGAGACATGATCACCTTTTATATGATGAAAAGATTTAATTCGGGATTTTATACAACATTGATTAGAGGATGTACATAGAGCAAATCAAATATGGTAAATTGAGGCTAAACTGTACTTGCTTGGTGCACAAAAATAACATTTGAGCTACCATTTACCATATTTGATACGCTTTAAAGCCTTCAGTAGAAAATGTATTTATCATTAAGGTTTTGGTGGAATGAACATTAAAGACAATTTAAAGCAGTGGTTCTTGGTTATACATGTAATGGCAGTCAACGGTTACTGCTTTTAAAAAAATATATATTATTAAAAATAATTTAAAATATGCTCATACAAACAAGTACAAATCAATAGCGAACACTGATGTCTAGTAAAGTGAAACGATGTCTTTTGACCTTATTCTCCATGTACGAGTGGGAATCTTCACTGAAGCTAAGCAGGGCTGTGCCCGGTCAGTACCTGGATGGGAGACCACATTGGAAAAGCTAGGTTGCTGCCGGAAGTGGTGTTAGTGAGGCCATCAGGGGGCGCCCAACCTGCGGTTTGTGTGGGTCCTAATGCCCCAGTATAGTGACGGGGACTCTATACTGCTCAGTGAGCGCCGTCTTTTGTATGAGACGTTAAACCGAGGTCCCGACTCTCTGTGGTCATTAAAAATCCCAGGATGTCCTTCCAAAAGAGTAGAGGTTTAACCTCGGCATCCTGGCCAATTCTTCCCACTGGCCTCTGTCCATCATGGCCTCCAAACCCTCCCCATATCATAACTGGCTTCATCATTCGTCTCTTCTCCACCGATCAGCTGGTGTGTGTGTGTGGTCTGGCGCAAAATGGCTGCCGTTGCATCATCCAGGTGGATGCTGTGCACTGGTGGTGGATGAGGGGATTCCCCCTATGTGCAAATCGTTTTGAGTGCCCAGAAAAGAACTATATAAATATAAGAAATGATTATAATTATTTTGTATCAAGACTTCCGGTCCCATTCACTTCCATTCATTTTTCGATGTTAAAAACAGCGAACTGATGTTTTTAAATGATATTATTCTGTTTTGTCTGTATATTCATGACTTGTTTGTTGAGAGAGTAGTTTGACTTCTTTTTCTGTCGTTTATTATTTCTAGTCATTTCTCTTAGGCTACTGAATCAGAAGTTCTAAAACAGTCAAAAAAACAAGCGCAATTCTGTATTGAAGATTAAGGTCAATAGGAACTTATTTACAATATTATTAGCTTTCATTTTTCAGCTTTCACTTAAACAGTGCAAAGTTTTCAGTCGCTTGATGATGTATGCATGAGCGGACACTCGTGTGAGAGGTCTTTTATCAGAATTGAGTCATGCCTACATAATTAATAACAGTTGCTGCTAGAGGTGTGAACTTATACTTCTTTCCCTGTTTGATTAGATTACAATTATCTCATCCGTGATTCAATTTGATATCACTTTGCATTGTGTCCTCAATTTTCACTTTTACTTAATATGTATGCAATTTCTGCATTAAATACAAGCAGTCAGTTATACTGAAAGTTTAAGCTTTCCTGCTCAAAGGAAACATGCTTCTTAAATGTATCAAACATTAATAAAATGATAACTGACTTGTTCATCATTGTGTTCAACTGCTTAGTGAGTGGTAGAGTTGGAGCTTTTTTTCAGTGATACAGGATCTTGCTATCTACTGTCCTTTAAGTGTCACTTTTTAAAAAAACTCACAAGCAGCTAAATGTGGCCAGATGTACACTACCTGATGAAAGTCTTGTCGCCTACTCAAGTTTTAGGAACAGCAAATAATAACTTGACTTCTAGTTGATTATTTGGTATTAGAAGTGGCTTATATGAAAGGCCAAGGCCTCTAGATTATGCTTATTTTATCAAAATAATTTATAATCATGCCTTTTTTTATTAATTATGAAAGCAAGGTCTGTCTTTGCTTAGACAAAAGTCCTGTCACTTAACAGAAATAATGTACAGTATAAAATATAAAGCCAAAGTGCAGTGGAAAAATAATTAATATTGTTTATGATTCCCATGAGGTTGGAGGACTGCATCCATACACCTCTGCAATGACTCGAATCACTTATTAATAAAGTTATCTGGAATGGCAAAGAAAGCGTTCCTGCAGGACTCCCAGAGTTCATCAAGATTCTTTGGATTCATCTTCTATCCCTCCACCTTTATCTTACCCCCGACATGTTCAAAAATGTTCATGTTTGGTGACTGGGCTGGCCAATCCTGAAGCACCTTGACTATCTTTGCTTTCAGGAGAGTTGAAATCAAGTCAACTTTATGGTAATGAGCAATGACGCGGTTCTGCGGCAAGCAATCAGAATGAAGACGTCCACCGCTTGATAGGAGTTCAGAGAACACAGACCTGTGAACTTTGGTTCCGACCACAGTTGTTATCAAGGGTTTGATGATTGCGGTCGCCGGATTTTCAATTATTTACAATGTTTTCTTACATGAACATGCATTAAAGAAGTTACTGGCGAGTTACTGATGTGCATTAATGTTATATATATTTATTTAAAAAAAGCGGGAATCTCACGGGACGTGACAGAACAAAACAGTATAGCTGCTTCAGGATATTTCAGACATATGGACATATATTGGGTAAATAGAGCAAAGCCACATTATACGCAACTTAATCTTTCAATGTTATATGAATCTGATAAGAAGTGCACAACATTTTCATGCTAGGAACATGTTTTATGCAGGAATGTAACTGATATGCAGCAACGGCTCCTTTAAAAACGAGATTAATGTAGTGAGTTTTGATGCTCTCGCCGCCGGAGCTGAAGGCAGACAGCGTTGTCGCCAGGGCGGCCAGAGCGACCTTAGACACTCTCGCCACTTTCGGTGTGAACGTACGGTAAGGCTTTTAAAAAGATTTTTAGAGGATTACTTGTGCACGCATCTTACCTTCCTCACTGTAGAATACTTCTTGTATACACATCAGAACTCTCTCACCATATTATGCTACCATGAAAAATTCTGTCAGAAAACCACCAGTACATCCAAACCGATTATTTTCTATTTCCAAACCGATTGAATGGATCATTCTCATCAGCACCGCAATGCACTGTTGAATTGCAATGCACTGTTGATCAATTTGACACCCCTAGTTTCCGCATCTTTGGCAATCACAGGTAAGAATCATTTTGCCAAATGTGTCGCCTCATGCGTACTGTAAGTGTGTGCTTGCTCATACGTCTTCAAGTGTACACTGAAGCTTGTACTGACAACGCTGTTTGCCCAGGCTGTGGATAAAAGCTAATAATATTGTAAAATATGTTCAGTTTCTTGCACTGATCAATGGTTTGGCTTCAGAAGACCTTGGTGTATTTTTAAGTTGCAGAGATTGATTTGGACTTCTTTATGTGTGTATATTTTTCCCATCTGAAAAATGTACCATTGACTTGCATTATTACGAATCACCATTGACCACGGATTCATCTCAAAATCTTGTGTGATAAAAATAAGGTTCCTCTCTAGGTATATTGGGAATTTGTAAAACTCAATTCAATTTATGTTTATTTCTATAGCGCTTTTACAATCTAGATCGCGTGAAAGCAGCTTAAAGGGGTGGCCCTGAATGTAATTTTAAGGCTTGGGTGTGTTTATAAGAATCAAAGCAATGTGTGTTCATGTTTCACTTGAAGGAAATCATGTTATTTTTTCATAAATCTCACTTTGATTATATACAGCTACTCAGCTAACATGAAAACGACTTTCCTAGTTCCTCTGAAAGGCCCGCCCTTAAGTGACTCTGATTGGTCATCGTCATAATGTGCTGCTATTCGCGGATCGGCTCCACGTCACGCCCGTACAAGCACGAGCGTCATGTGTAAACAGTCAGTCAACAAGTGTCTGTAACGAGTGAAAATTGGATGTGGCTCCTTTAAGAGAGTGTGCGTGTGTCATTGTGTGTGTGTGTTTACACTTAGAACTATCTGTAACACGAGAAGCACATGTGCGTGGGACCCGATGTTAATTTTTTTTTTTCTCTCAAGCTCGGATTAAGTTATTTTCTGTGGTTACGCTGGTGACAGAATAAAGCACAAGATGTGGGATGAGACCTGTGTGGGCTTTTTTTTTTTGCTGTTACACTCCAGTTAGGAAAGAACTGCTGTATTTTTTTTTTTTAAATCAATGCGTTACACGACGTCTTTCATACATATCTGGAATATGCCTGTGCAAGTAACATGAATCGTTCACATATCTTTTGCGACTTCATTGTCTGAGATGTAAAACGCATGGAAAAAGCTGCCTGTATAGAGAAACACTGCCGTCGCACACAGAGAGACGCACGTGCTGGTCAAGAGTGCGTGTATGTGTGTGTGTGTGTGTGTGTGTACATGTTTTTGAGACATATCAGGACCCAAATCTGTATAATGATATAGGTATGACACAGGTATTACAAAAAAGAGGTGAAATATGAGGACATTGGTGACGTCCTCATTTCTCAAAATGCTTATAAATCCTACAGAATGAGTTTAATCACAGAGTAAAGCTGCACACAGTCTCCTGTGATGGTTGGGTTTAGGGGTGGGGTGAGGGCAATACAATATATGGTTTAGACAGTATAAAATAAATGGAAGCCTATGTAATGTCCCCACTTTTCACAAAAACAAACATGTGTTTGTGTGTGTGTGTGTGTTTGTGTGTGTGTGTTTATAGCAGTTTGACTGATAAACATGGATTTGTAGCTAAATCGTTAGCGGTGACGAACATTATTTCCCTTTGTTTACATCTTTGTTACAACATACCATTAAGGCTAGGCATTGTACATATCATGATCAATTTTAACAAATAAAAACACTTACAGGTCGTGGCTCAGAGTTCACAGCGTCTCCTTGTAGTTGCTCCATCTTTGGGGAGATTTTAGCCAAATCCAGCACTGAACTGGGAGAGATTCTGGAAGCTGCGCTTTGTCTAATCATGCTTGCTATGTATTTTATATTTCTCTGAAACATAATTAATATTGAACTGCAAGCACTTCAGTGTTTGGGTCGTGTCATTTGGAAGCCCAAATACAGAAACAGAGAAGCTCAGTGGAAATAGCAGGATGGCATTACTCTCTCTGCTATAACGTTACATCGCCTCTGGCCACAGCCTTTAGCTGCCCAGTGTGTGTGCGCGGTAAACGTGATCTCACAGGGGGCGGAAGTATTTTTTGTAGTCCCCAAAATTCGTTCATTGAAGGCTTTGCTCAGCTAACTCTGTAAAAACCAAAGGCTGCATCCGAAACCGCATACACCCATACTATATAGTACGCTAAAATCAGTATGCGAGCCGAGTAGTATGTCCGAATTCATAGAAGTTGAAAATCAGTAGGCGAGAAGCCCTCGGATGACTTCCGGCGAGATTCTGAAGTGCGCATCCCATGCACGCTGTGCTATCCGATAATGCCCCGTGAGAGAATTCATGAATGGAAGTGAGGCAACGCAACTGACGTAGGTAGGTCATGTGACCATGACAAAATGGCGGATGTAGTACGTCCGTATTCCATTCATACCTTTCACATTCATACTGTATAGAGCGTACTTTTTTAACGGCCGAGTAGTACGTTTAAATTCAAATGCAGTACCTATTGAGTAGTAGGCGGTTTCGGACGCAGCCAAGGTCTCCCTCTGCATTGAACTTTGAGCATTTTACATTCAGAGATGCTGTTTATGTTCACACAGCTACATTACACATCAACTAAAGTTTAAAATATGATATCGCACTGGACCACCCCTTAAACATAGTCGTTTTAGTAAATTGAAACTGTGTCAGAGCAGTTTTTAGAGCTGAAGTTCAGTTTAGTGTTTAAATTTCACTACTGGGTGTCCAAACACTGAAGAGAAAATCCATCAATGCACAGCTCCACAAGTCCCAAACCAAGCAAGCCAGTGGCGACAACAGTTTTTTTTTAATTTATTTGTCCAGAATTGGAAGAAAACCTACACAAAAAGTCTTTTTATGCTTGGGTAGATCAATAGAAAACAAACAACTCCTTTACTTTTTGGCCTTTACAACAGCTATGCAGGCCTCCAACAAAATCACAAACGCACAATGATGAGCTTCAAGGTCTGTCACCTGTATTTTATCCATCCACCAAAGAAACCTTCCACCTTTTTCCTTTCCTGATGATTAAAAAAAAAAACTTTGTGCATTTTCCCCGCACAACAAGGTCAGGAGAGCGAAATGATTTATTTTTTTTCTTACATTCTTCAAAGTGCCTTTAAACCATCCATGCTTGTACAAAAGCATCAAGGCCCTGACAAACCCCATCACCTAAACACAAGAGTGTCAACAAATGCCCCATCGAGAGTCCAACGCTTCAGCCATACCAACAGATGAAGGCAGCCCTGAATTAAAAGCTCTCTGGCCTCTTTATGATGTGACAATGTGATCACTGACAGACTTAATCAGAAAGACAAGCTTGAAAAGCTTGCCTTAAGCAGGCACTTCAGTGCTTTAGTTCAGTACTCAAGTGTGTTATCAATGCTTGAATTAATTGAATTCTGCCAGAGCCAGTCAGTGATGAATCAATTCAGTAAAATTAATTTCCAACACTACATTATAAGAGAGATAGACAGAAGAGTGAGCAGGACGTCTGCGAGTTCAGTAAGACAGATGTTCTGCAGTGTCAAATGGCATACATTACAATTAAAGACTAAAAAAATTAAACCGCAAGGTCATTTTTGACCCACATTTGCCTTGCAAGGTTAACTCTTCTATGTAGAACGAATCTCTAAAGCACATCTATACACAGGCAAGCGTTGTGATAAGAAAAAAAGGCTATCTTGAATGTCATTTCTAAGAGTACCGAGGGCATTTTGGATTGTCAAGGAGGACACTTCAAAACAGACTCATGTACATGCTTAACTCTGATTATTCATCTCAACGAGCCTGATCAAAAGGACATTGATCTACTGCTCTACTCTAGAGTGGCTGGATTTCTGAACGATCACAGAGGTGAACAGCAAAAAAAAAAAAGAGTCATTATGAGATCTTATGTGTAGTACCTCTTTCTGCGACAGCGAGCAGGCTTCTTTTCCAATGGTTTGCAGTGCAACGTGAAGCTGTCCCTCTAAAATGAGCTGTTTGTTGTCCTCTACAACATATGCCTGGAATAACAAAACATATGGTTAATACAGTAATGTACCTTGTATTGTAAGTCACATGTTCTATGAGATGAAGGTGAAGATTTGTTGTCGCACTAACCCCAAAGTCAACACACAGTGAACGCCAAATGCTCAAGCCTGTTTTGCAATTTGGCAAGTGAATATGAGTTGCAAGTTGACAGGTTTTAGAAATCACTATCTAATATGACGTTCAAAACAGGGGTGTCAAAGATAAATCATAGAAATCGTGTGCAAGTAAGGAAGTTGACGATTGTATTCTACTAACTACTCATGCAGGAGTGCCTGAACATTTTCTTTTGAAGGGCCAAAAACCAATCTTGATGGACCCTTTTTACAATGCTGTTTAACGGTCATCATAATCTTTAATCATAATCCCTGAAAGTTTTTAAAAACGTATAAAAATGTATATGGGTTTAAGTATGTATTATATAAATAATAATAATTACTGATCATGCGAGGTGTTTTTAATGCAGCGTTTATGTGGCTGAGGGTAAATTTGAAGTTAGTCTCCATTATCAGTCTCACACATTTTTTTTTCTGAAAGTCTCGATAACTCAATCCATGAGTTTTTCTTTTAATATTTCAGCAAATAGGATTGTAAAAAATTACTTGTTGCACTCTCCCATTCACTGCGCTCTAAGTTTAGCCAGCTATGGCATCTTCTGCTACTGAGAAACCTGGAAATGTGAAAAGGGTCTTTTGAGTGCGGGGAGCCGAATTACCAAACTCTATTACACTAAGGTTGCCATATAGGTAATTTATTAATACTTAGTAATAAACTTAGTAACTTGCTTTAAAGTAACTAATGCAGTATATATATATATATATATATATATATATATATATATATATATATATATATATATATATATATATATATATATATATATATATCTGTTATACAACAGTTCTGTCTGGTTGTCGAATCTGATTGGCTGATAGCCGTGATATATTTAAGGAATATCAGCACCTGTACAGCCTCTTTACCCTTTGTGTATTACTCCGCCCAAATAAAGATGCAGGCTCAGCTGTTTAACTGTCAGCTTATGATTTGAATCCAACGAGGAAGAAAGTAGTTCCTCATACAAAAGGTTTTTTGAGACTCCATGTTTGATTTTGTTTTTATATACACAATTATGCCGTCAAACTGTTGTAAAAACGCAAGATCTCACTCGTAGCAGTGCGATATGGCTGTATATCGGCACTGGTGGTTATATATATATATATATATATATATATATATATATATATATATATATATATATATATATATAATAAATGTATATAATTTAAATATAATAAAAAATTATTTTATAAAGAACTTTATACAGTTAAAAACACTCCCATTTATAAGAGAATGGATTTACACTAGTTGAGCTGCCCCTGTTTTTGCTCTCATTTGTTCACTGATGTCTTCTGCGTTGTTCTCTATGCGTTGAGTGACAGCATTTATATATTTTAATAATTCTGATTAATTTACAACATTTAATTAAAATATTTAATTTCAGTTAACTTAAAAAAATGTTACATTAAATTACAAATGACGACCTCTATTAAGACATTTGCCCCACCTTCCCCATCATTCACATTCTCTTCTCATTTTGAGGCCTATGTTGGGCATCTCGGTACTAGAGGAACTAAAACTACATGCCGATTTTGTTTGTAATTCTTGCTTTAAACAATTAGTGCAACAACTGGAAAAAAGAATGAGTCATCACATAATTTATGAGGAGTATTTAGAAAACCAAAAGGAAGTGAATAAATCATTTAAACTTTGGTAAAAGTGTTACTGTGCTGTCTGGTAAATGGAGCATTATTGCCTCAGATATTTAATTATTATCATAAATTAACATTAACTTAAATGATTTCATTAGTTAATTATTTAATTTTAATGTCATCGTTCTCAAAAATAATAGCTTACTAAATTAGCATTAACAGGCAAAACAGTTGTTTTATTTTTTTATCTGTTGCATGTCCTTTCCCATAAAAAATGCTATCACTCCATTCCTGTAAAGAGATAAAACTATACTACCTGACAAAAGTCTTGTCATCGATCCCAGTTGTAAGAGTGACAAATAATTTATTGACTTCTAGTTGATCATTCGATGATGTGGCAAAAGGTTGATTTTTTTTTTTTCGATGAATCCTCTGTTGAACTGCATCCCAATCATCATAAATACTAGAGAAGACCTATTGGATTACGCATAGACCCAATATTCTTACAGAAATTAGTCAAGTTTGGTAAATGAAAAACCATGGTTTGGGGTTACACTCAGTATGGGGGCATGTGAGAGATCTGCAGAGTGGATGGCAACATCAACAGCCTGAGGTATCAAGACATTTGTGCTGCCCATTACATTACAAACCAAAGGAGAGAGCAAATTCTTCAGCAGGATAGCGCTCCTTCTCATACTTCAGCCTCCATATCAAAGTTCCTGAAAGTAAAGAAGGTCAAGGGGCTCCAGGACTGGCCAGCCCAGTCACCAGACATGAACATTACTGAGTATGTCCAGGGTAAGATGAAGAAGGAGGCATTGAAGATGAATCCAAAGAATCTTAATGAACAGAGTCCTGCAAGAACGCTTTCTTTGCCATTCCAGATGACTTTATTAATGAGTTATATGAGTCATTGCTGAGATGTATGGATGCAGTCCTCCAAGCTTATGGGAGTCATACACAATATTAATACTTTTTTCCACTGCACATTATTTCTCTTAGGTGACAAGACTTTTGTTTAAGCAAAGTCAAACCTTACTGTCCTAATTAAATAATTAAAAATCAATTCATGATCATATTTTATTTTGGCAAAATAAGCATAATCTAGAGGCATTTGCCTTTCATATTAGCCACTTCTGATACCAAATGATCAACTAGAAGTTAATTTATTATATGTAGTTCCATAAACTTGGATTTGTGACAAGACTTTTGTCAGGTAGTGTAAACATCTCAATTTAATTTTCTTTAAAAATAACTTGTTTACTAAAGAAACTTCGACAGTTCTAAAAATACATTTAATTATGGTGGCTTGAAAAGCCAACATACTGTTATCTCACGTAAACTTATTATTAGGCTGGCTTGAGAAACAAGCCAGACTACTGAAATCCTATTTAAACTTATTATTTTTTTTATATATTATTCTTCTTCTTCTTCTGAGACTAAAATTCAAAATCTATCTCCTCCTAGAGCTTTCGAGCTATGACCACCAAACTCACATCAGACCTCCAAACTATTCTGACTCGGTATGCCATATCTTTTCCGACTGATCCGACTTTCGATTTTCCGAAAAACGTCCCGGGACCGTCGGAAAAATCCCATAGACTTAACATTGGACCAGACTTTGTGACCTCATAACTCTGCATCAGACTGTCATACAGACTTCTAACTGGGCTCATTTAACTCAGACTACCTAACTGCCAATAACTGATGAGGTTTTAACTTTCTGGCCACGCCCTAGCAACCACTTTTGGACCCTAGAAACTGTCCCATAGACTTCCATTCAAAAGACTCTCATTGACTTAACATGGGATCAAACTTTGTGAGCTCATAACTCTGCATTAGACTGTCTTACAGACTAATAGCTAAGCTCATTTAACTCAGACTACCAAACTGCCAATAACTGATGAGCTTTAAACTTTCTAGCCACACCCTAACTACCAGATACTGCACCCTAGCAACAACTGCCCCATAGACTTTTATTGCAAAAGTCTGTCATTGACTTAACAATAGATCTAACTTTGTGACCTCAAAACTATCTATCCTTTATCTATCTTTATCTATCTATCTATCTATCTATCTATCTATCTATCTATCTATCTATCTATCTATCTATCTATCTATCTATCTATCTATCTATCTATCTATCTATCTATCTATCTATAAACTGCTTTAATCTATCTATCTATCTATCTATCTATCTATCTATCTATCTATCTATCTATCTATCTATCTATCTATCTATCTATCTATCTATCTATCTAGCTGTCTATCTATCTATCTATCTATCTATCTATCTATCTATCTATCTATCTATCTATCTATCTATCTATCTATCTATAAACTGTTTTTATCTATCTATCTATCTATCTATCTATCTATCTATCTATCTATCTATCTATCTATCTATCTATCTATCTATCTATCTATCTATCTATCTATAAACTGTTTTTATCTATCTATCTATCTATCTATCTATCTATCTATCTATCTATCTATCTATCTATCTATCTATCTATCTATCTATCTATCTATCTATCTATCTATCATTGTTTCATACTTTTTAAAACTGTTTAAATTAAACAAACTATTTCTAACAGACTTTCTCAAGCCAGCCTAAAGTTTGTCTCGACGAACTTTAATAATCTAGTTATTCTTCTTCTTCTTATTCTTCTGAGACTAATTTCTAAGTGTATCTCCTCCTAAACTTTTCAAGCTTCATACTTCAAACTTTCGTCAAACCTTCAAACTGGTCTGACTCGGGTTGCTATATCCTTTCCGACTGATCCGACTTTCGGTTTTCCGAAAAACGACCCGGAAAATTCCCAAAATTCCCATTGACTTAACATTGGGTCAAACTTTGTGACCTCATAACTCTGCATCAGACTGTCCTACAGACTTCTAACTGGGCTCATTTAACTCAGTCTAGCCAGCAGCCAATAACTGATGACCTTTTAACTTACTAGCCACTCCCTAGCAACCACTTTTGGCACCCTAGCAACTGTCCCATAGACGTCCATTGTAAAAGACTGCCATTGACTTAACATTGAGTCAACCTTTGTGAGCTCATAACTCTGCATCAGTCTGTCCTACAGACTAGAGTCAGGCCTCATTCAACTCAGTAGCCAATCACTGATGACCTTTAGACTTACTAGCCACTCCCTAGCAACCACTTATGGCACCCTAGCAACTGTCCCGTAGACTTCCATTGTAAAAGACTCTCATTGACTTAACATGGGATCAAACTTTGTGAGCTCATAACTCTGCATCAGACTGTCATACAGACTAATGGCTGAGCTCATTTAACTCAGACTACCAAACTGCCAATAACTGATTAGCTTTTAACTTTCTAGCCACACCCCTAACTACCACATACTGCACCCTAGCAACTGTCCCGTAGACTTCCATTAAAATAGGCCAAGATGCATATCTTTGCAAAGCAGTGTTATAGAGACATGGGGGTTGGTTCTTTGACTAAGACAACCAACCACATTCAAGTTCACTCTGTAACCTCGCCCATAGCAACAAAACAGAATACCCTAGCAACCATTCATCAACAGCTATATCTCAGCATCAGAACATCGTAGAGACTTGGAGATTGGCTCGTTTGACTCATGCTAGCAAACGGAACTTCCTATATGCTACACATGCTAGCAATGACTAGCTACATGCTAATATTGACTAGCCAAGTACTGTAACTTGCTAGAAATGCTTACTAAGTATAAATGTTTTATCAAGCATGTATGTGAGGCTTGCCTAGTAACCAACCAGGGTACCCTAGCAACTGCCTAGCAACCACCCAAATTACCCTAGCAACCGCCTAGCAACCACCTAGCAACGGCCTAGTAATGCCTTAGTAAGGGCCTAGCGACCACTCAGGACACCCTAGCAACCGCCTAGCAACGCCTTAGCAACCACTCAGAATACCTTAGCAACCACCTAGCAACACCTTAGCAACCACCTAGCAACCACTCAGAACACTCTAGCAACTGCCTAGTAACGCCTTAGCAACTACCTAGCAACCACTCAGGACACCCTAGCAACCGCCTAGCAAAACCTTAGCAACCACCTAGCAACCACTCAGGACACCCTAGCAACCACCTAGCAACACCTTAGCAACCACTCAGAATACCCTAGCAACCATCTAGCAACCACTTAGGACACCTTAGCAACCACCTAGCAACACCTTAGCAACCACCTAGCAACCACTCAGAACACCCTAGCAACCACCTAGCAACACCTTAGCAACCACCTAGCAACTACTTACTACACCCTAGCAACCGCCTAGCAACACCTTAGCAACCACTTAGGACACCTTAGCAACCACCTAGCAACCACCTAGCAACCACTCAGAACACCCTAGCAACCGCCTAGCAACACCTTAGCAACCACCTAGCAACCACTCAGGACACCCTAGCAACCACCTAGCAACACCTTAGCAACCACCTAGCAACCACTCAGGACACCCTAGCAACCACCTAGCAACGCCTTAGCAACCACTCAGAATACCCTAGCAACCACCTAGCAACCACTTAGGACACCTTAGCAACCACCTAGCAACACCTTAGCAACCACTCAGAACACCATAGCAACCGCCTAGCAACACCTTAGCAACCACCTAGCAACCACTCAGAATACCCTAGCGACCACCTTGCAACACCTTAGTAACCACTTAGCAACTAGTCAGAACACCTTAGCAACTGCCTAGCACCACCTTAGCAACCACCTTGCAACCATTCAAAACACCCTAGCAACCGTCTAGCAACACCTTAGCAACCACCTAGCAACTAGTCAGACCACCTTAGCAACTGCCTTGCACCACCTTAGCAACCACCTAGCAACCACTTAAAACACCCTAGCAACCGCCTAGTAAAATGCTAATTCATGCTAGAATCATGCTAACAACATGCTAATTCATGCTAGAATCATGCTAGTAACATGCTAATTTATGCTAGAATTATGCTAACAACATGCTAATTCATGCTAGAATCATGCTAGTAACATGCTAATTCATGCTAGAATTATCCTAGTAGCATGCTAATTCATGCTAGAATCATGTTAGTAACATGCTAATTCATGCTAGAATCACGCTAACAACATGCTAATTCATGCTAGAATCATGCTAGTAACATGCTAATTCATGCTAGAATCATGCTAACAACATGCTAATTCATGTAAAAATCAAGCTACTAACATGCTAATTCATGCTAGTAATATGTTAATTCAAGCTAAAATCATACTAACATGCTATTTACACTTTAAAACCACTTCAAACTTTCAGATTCGGCTTTTCAAGCCACCATAAAGTTTGTCCTCAAACTTTAATATCTAGTTACATGTTAATATGCCAGTTTGTACTCCTTTAAGTGCTCCATTTAAATCCACAATCCTGAAATTGAATGTTATCAAAACAAACTATGAGTATTGGAACTGTATTTAAAACCTTCACAGACTCTCACAGCAATAAAGCAATTAAAACTTATAAAATGCGCTTTATTTAATATTCTGCATTAATTGTTTTATTTCTGTCACATGCCCTCATTTTTTCGTTTTTTATTTTTTATTTTTTGGGAGCCGCGCGGAAAGTGAACTGCTTTTAGCGGTGAAAATGAAACCGAAAGCGCACACATTGTTGCCAGATGTAGCTGACTGATTCCAGCACAAAAAGTATCCAAAAGCTGCTGAAATGCAAAAATACCCCCCCCCCCCCATCAGAATTAGAATTATCTGAATTATCATCAGCATTAATGACCAAGACAAATCTAAAGTCTGTTCAAGTCCGCCATTCCAAGTCTATACAAAATTGAGCATTTAAAACCAACAGTGGACCTACACAAAGCCTATCGCTCTTTTACCACATGTTTGAAAATAACAATAACTAGATTCTTAAAGTTTGAGAACAAACTTTGAGGCTGGCTTGTGAAAGCCTGATGATTGATTGATTGATAGATAGATAGATAGATAGATAGATAGATAGATAGATAGATAGATAGATAGATAGATAGATAGATAGATAGATAGATAGATAGATAGATAGATAGATATGAGCTCACAAAGTTTGACCCAATTTAAAGTCAATGAGAGTCTTTTGCAGTGGAAGTCTATGGGACAGTTTCTAGGGTCCCAAAAGTGGTTGCTAGGGTGTGGCCAGAAAGTTAAAAGCTCATCAGTTATTGGCAGTTAGGTGGTCTGAGTTAAATGAGCCCAGCTAGAAGTCTGTAGGACAGTCTGATGCAGAGTTATGAGGTCACAAAGTTTGGTGCAATGTTAAGTCAATGGGATTTTTCAGAGGGTCCCGGGACGTTTTTCAGAAAAACGAAAGTCGGATCAGACCAAAAAGATATAGCAACCCGAGTCAGACCAGTTTGGAGGTCTGGTGTGAGTTTGGTGGTCATAGCTTGAAAGCTCTAGGAGGAGATAGAGTTTAATTTTTAGTCTCAGAAGAAAAATAGGATAACAATAGTCTGGCTTGCTTCACAAGCCAGCCTAATAATAGCCCACTCATATTAACCTTTATTTTACATCTACAGAATCGTGAGAAAATCGTGATCTTTATTTTAGGCAAAAAAATAAATTAAAAATAGCGATTCTCATTTTAGCCAGAATCGTGCAGCTCTACTTGTAGTAAACTTCTATTGGTTTTGTATTTCTATTTGTTGTAATGGCCTGTTGTTATTGCAATAAAAACTAGATTCTTAAAGTTTGAGAACAAACTTTGAGGCTGGCTTGTGAAAGCCTGACGGTAATAGTTTATTTAAAGTTTTAAAAAGTATGAAAAGATAGATAGATGATAGATAGATAGATAGATAGATAGATAGATAGATAGATAGATAGATAGATAGATAGATAGATAGATAGATAGATAGATAGATAGATGTTGTTAGCATGATTCTAGCATGAATTAGCATAATGTTAGCATGATTCTAGCATGAATTAGCATGTTGTTAGCATGATTCTAGCATGAATTAGCATGTTGTTAGCATGATTCTAGCATGATTTAGCATGTTATTAGCATGATTCTTGCATGATTTAGCATGTTGTTAGCATGATTCTAGCATGAATTAGCATGTTACTAGCATGATTCTAGCATGAATTAGCATGTTGTTAACAATTCTAGCATGAATTAGCATGTTACTAGCATGATTCTAGTATGAATTAGCATGTTACTAGCATGATTCTAGCATGAATTAGCATGTTACTAGCATGATTCTAGAATGAATTAGCATGTACCTAGCATGATTTTAACATGAATTAGCATGTTACTAGCATGATTTTAGCATGAATTAGCACGATTCTAGCATAAATTAGCATGTTGTTAGCATGATTCTAGCATGAATTAGCATGTTACTAGCATGATTTTAGCATGAATTAGCATGTTGTTAGCATGATTCTAGCATAAATTAGCATGTTTTTAGCATGCTTCTAGCATGAATTAGCATGTGACTAGCATGATTCTAGCATGAATTAGCATGTTGTTAGCATGATTCTAACATGAATTAGCATGTTACTAGCATGATTCTAGCATGAATTAGCATGTTGTTAGCATGATTCTAGCATGAATTAGCATTTCACTAGCATGATTCTAGCATGAATTAGCATGTTGTTAGCATGATTCTAGCATGAATTAGCATGTTACTAGCATGATTCTAGCATGAATTAGCATGTTGTTAGTATGATTCTAGCATGAATTAGCATGTTACTAGCATGATTCTAGCATGAATTAGCATGTTGTTAGCTTGATTCTAGCATGAATTAGCATGTTACTAGCATGATTCTAGCATGAATTAGCATGTTGTTAGCACGACGCTAGCATGAATTAGCATGATACTAGCATGATTCTAGCATGAATTAGCATGTTACTAGCATGAATCTAGCATGAATTAGCATGTTGTTAGCATGATTCTAGCATGGATTAGCATGTTACTAGCATGATTTTAGCATAAATTAGCATGATTCTAGCATGAATTAGCATGTTGTTAGCATGATTCTAACATAAATTAGCATGTTACTAGCATGAATCTAGCATGAATTAGCATGTTGTTAGCATGATTCTAGCATGGATTAGCATGTTACTAGCATGATTTTAGCATAAATTAGCATGATTCTAGCATGAATTAGCATGTTGTTAGCATGAATCTAGCATGAATTAGCATGTGACTAGCATGATTCTAGCATGAATTAGCATGTGACTAGCATGATTCTAGCATGAATTAGCATGTAACTAGCATGATTCTAGCATGAATTAGCATGTTGTTAGCATGATGGATAGATAGATAGATAGATAGATAGATAGATAGATAGATAGATAGATAGATAGATAGGTAGAGGTAGATAGATAGATAGATAGATAGATAGGTAGAGGTAGATAGATAGATAGATAGATAGATAGATAGATAGATAGATAGATAGATAGATAGATAGATAGATAGGTAGAGGTAGATAGATAGATAGATGGTGTAAGAGCATGAGTCAAACAAGCCAACCCCCGCCTCTCTACGATGTTCTGATGCTGAGATATAGCTGCTGTTATATCGTTGCTAGGTTAGTCTGTTTTGTTGCTATGGAGTTGATTGACAGCTTAGACTGATGATGTATCAAAGCTTCTTGCCAGTATGAACAGTTAAAAACAACCCCCATGTCTCTATCACACTGCAGCATGACAATATCAGTCTGAACCTCTTTAATGGCAGTCTATGGGACAGTTGCTAGGGTGCAGTATCTGGTTGTTAGGGTGTGGCTGGAAGGTTAAAAGGCCATCAATGATTGGCTGCTGGCTAGACTGAGTTAAATGAGCTCAATCATTAGTCTGTAGGACAGTCTGATGCAGAGTTATGAGCTCACAAAGTTTGATCCCATGTAAAGTCAATGAGAGTCTTTTGCAATGGAAGTCTATGGGACGGTTTCTAGGGTCCAAAAGTGGTTGCTAGGGCGTGGCCAGAAAGTTTAAAGGTGATCAGTCATTGGCAGTTTGACAGTCTGAGTTAAATGAGCCCAGTTAGAAGTCTGTGTGACATTCTGATGCGGAGTTATGAGGTCACAAAGTTTGATCCAATGTTACGTCTATGGGATTTTTCCGACGGTCCCGGGACGTTTTTCGGGAAACCGAAAGTCGGATCAGTTGGAAAGGATATAGCAACTCGAGTCAGAATAGTTCGGAGGTCTGACCCGAGTTTGATGGTCATAGCTTGAAAGGCCTAGGACGAGATAGAGTTTAATTTTTAGTCTCAGAAGAAGAATAATAAATATAACTAGATTCTTAAAGTTTGAGAACAAACTTTGAGGCTGGCTTGTGAAAGCCTGACGGTAATAGTTTATTTAGTTTAAACAGTTTTAAAAAGTATGAAAAGATAGATAGATAGATAGATAGATAGATAGATAGATAGATAGATAGATTAGCATGTTATTAGCATGATTCTAGCACGAATTAGCATGTTTTTAACATGATTCTAGCATGAATTAGCATGTTACTAGCATGATTTTAGCGTAAATTTGCATGTTACTAGCATGATTTTAGCATGAATTAGCATGTTACTACCATGATTCTAGCATGAATTAGCATGTTACTAGCATGATTCTAGCATGAATTAGCATGTTGTTAGCATGCTTCTAGCATGAATTAGCATGTTACTAGCATGATTCTAGCATGAATTAGCATGTTGTTAGCATGATTCTAGCATGAAATAGCATGTTACTAGCATGATTCTAGCATGAATTAGCATGTTGTTAGCATGATTCTAGCATGAATTAGCATGTGACTAGCACGACTCTAGCATGAATTAGCATGTTGTTAGCACGATTCTAGCATGAATTAGCATGTTGTTAGCACGATTCTAGCATGAATTAGCATGTTACTAGCATGATTCTAGCATGAATTAGCATGTTGTTAGCATGATTCTAGCATGAATTAGCATGTTACTAGCATGATTTTAGCATGAATTAGCATGTTACTAGCATGATTCTAGCATAAATTAGCATGTTGTTAGCATGATTCTAGCATGAATTAGCATGCTACTAGCATGATTCTAGCATAAATTAGCATGTTACTAGCATGATTCTAGCATGAATTAGCATGTTACTAGCATGATTCTAACATGAAATAGCATGTTGTTAGCATGATTCTAACATGAATTAGCATGTTACTAGCATGAATTAGCATGTTGTTAGCATGATTCTAACATCAATTAGCATGTTACTAGCATGATTCTAGCATGAATTAGCATGTGAATAGCATGATTTTAGCATGAATTAGCATGTTGTTAGCATGATTCTAGTATAAATTAGCATGTGACTAGCATGATTCTAGCATGAATTAGCATGTGACTAGCATGATTCTAGCATGAATTAGCATGTAACTAGCATGTTTCTAGTTTGAATTAGCGTATTGTTAGCATGATGGATGGATAGATAGATAGATAGATAGATAGATAGATAGATAGATAGATAGATAGATAGATAGATAGATAGATAGATAGATAGATAGAGACAGACAGACAGACAGACAGACAGACAGACAGACAGACAGACAGACAGACAGATAGATAGATATATAGATAGATAGATAGATAGATAGATAGATAGAAAGATGTAGATAGATAGATAGATAGATAGATAGATAGATAGATAGATAGATAGATAGATAGATAGATAGATAGATAGATAGATAGATAGATAGATGGTGTGCAAGCATGAGTCAAACAAGCCAACCCCCGCCTCTCTACGATGTTCTGATGCTGAGATATAGCTGGTGTCATATCGTTGCTAGGTTAGTCTGTTTTGTTGCTATGGAGTTGATTGACAGCTAAGACTGGTGATGTATACAAGCTTCTTGCCAGTATGAACAGTTAAAAACAACCCCCATGTCTCTATCACACTGCAGCATGACAATATCAGTCTGAACCTCTTTAATGGCAGTCTATGGGACAGTTGCTAGGGTGCAGTATCTGGTTGTTAGGGTGTGGCTAGAAAGTTAAAAGGCCATCATTGATTGGCTGCTGGCTAGACTGAGTTAAATGAGCTCAGCCATTAGTCTGTAGGACAGTCAGATGCAAAGTTATGAGCTCACAAAGTTTGATCCAATGTAAAGTCAATGAGAGTCTTTTGCAATGGAAGTCTATGGGACGGTTTCTAGGGTCCAAAAGTGGTTGCTAGGGCGTGGCCAGAAAGTTTAAAGATGATCAGTCATTGGCAGTTTGATAGTCTGAGTTAAATGAGCCCAGTTAGAAGTCTGTGTGACATTCTGATGCGGAGTTATGAGGTCACAAAGTTTGATCCAATGTTACGTCTATGGGATTTTTCCGACGGTCCCGGGACGTTTTTCGGAAAACCGAAAGTCGGATCAGTCGGAAAAGATATAGCAACTCGAGTCAGAATAGTTCAGAGGTCTGACCCGAGTTTGATGGTCATAGCTTGAAAGGCCTAGGACGAGATAGAGTTTAATTTTTAGTCTCAGAAGAAGAATAACTAGATTCTTAAAGTTTGAGAACAAACTTTGAGGCTGGCTTGTGAAAGCCTGACGGTAATAGTTTATTTAAACAGTTTTAAAAAGTATGAAAAGATAGATAGATAGATAGATAGATAGATAGATAGATAGATAGATAGATAGATAGATAGATAGATAGATGTTGTTAGCATGATTCTAGCATGATTTAGCATGATGTTAGCATGATTCTAGCATGATTTAGCATGTTACTAGCATGATTCTAGCATGAATTAGCATGTTGCTAGCTTGATTCTAGCATGAATTAGCATGTTACTAGCATGATTCTAGTATGAATTAGCATGTTACTAGCACGATTCTAGCATGAATTAGCATGTTACTAGCATGATTCTAGCATGAATTAGCATGTACCTAGCATGATTTTAACATGAATTAGCATGTTACTAGCATGATTTTAGCATGAATTAACACGATTCTAGCATGAATTAGCATGTTGTTAGCATGATTCTAGCATGAATTAGCATGTTACTAGCATGATTCTAGCATGAATTATCATGTTGTTAGCATGATTCTAGCATGAATTAGTATGTTACTAGCATGAATCTAGCATGAATTAGCATGTTACTAGCATGATTCTAGCATGAATTAGCATGTTGTTAGCACGATTCTAGCATGAATTAGCATTTGACTAGCATGATTCTAGCATGAATTAGCATGTTGTTAGCATGATTCTAGCATGAATTAGCATGTTACTAGCATGATTCTAGCATGAATTAGCATGTTGTTAGCATGATTCTAACATGAATTAGCATGCTACTAGCATGATTCTAGCACGAATTAGCATGTTGTTAGCATGATTCTAACATGAATTAGCATGTTGCTAGCATGATTCTAGCATGAATTAGCATGTTGTTAGCATGATTCTAGCATGAATTAGCATGTGACTAGCATGATTCTAGCATGAATTAGCATGTTGTTAGCATGATTCTAGTATGAATTAGCATGTGACTGGCATGATTCTAGCATAAATTAGCATGTGACTAGCATGATTCTAGCATGAATTAGCATGTAACTAGCATAATTCTAGCATGAATTAGCATGTGACTAGCATGATTCTAGCATGAATTAGCATGTAACTAGCATGATTCTAGCATGAATTAGCATGTTGTTAGCATGATGGATGGATAGAGGTAGATAGATAGATAGATAGATAGATAGATAGATAGATAGATAGATAGATAGATAGATAGATAGATAGATAGATAGATAGATAGATAGATAGATAGATAGATAGATAGTTAGAGATAGATAAATAGATAGATAAATAGATAGATAGATAGATAGATAGATAGATAGATAGATAGATAGATAGATAGATAGATAGATAGATAGATAGATAGTTAGAGATAGATAGATAGATAGATAGATAGATAGATAGATAGATAGATAGATAGATAGATAGATAGATAGATAGATAGATAGATAGTTAGAGATAGATAGATAGATAGATAGATAGATAGATAGATAGATAGATAGATAGATAGATAGATAGATAGATAGATAGAGATAGATAAATAGATAGATAGATAGATAGATAGATAGATAGATAGATAGATAGATAGATAGATAGAGATAGATAGATAGATAGATAGATAGATAGATAGATAGATAGATAGATAGATAGATAGATAGATAGATGGTGTGTGAGCCTGATTCAAACAAGCCAACCCCCGCCTCTCTACGATGTTCTGATGCTGAGATATAGCTGCTGTTATATCGTTGCTAGGTTAGTCTGTTTTGTTGCTATGGAGTTGATTGACAGCTTAGACTGATGATGTATCAAAGCTTCTTGCCAGTATGAACAGTTAAAAACAACCCCCATGTCTTTATCACACTGCAGCATGACAATATCAGTCTGAACCTCTTTAATGGCAGTCTATGGGACAGTTGCTAGGGTGCAGTATCTGGTTGTTAGGGTGTGGCTGGAAGGTTAAAAGGCCATCAGTGATTGGCTGCTGGCTAGACTGAGTTAAATGAGCTCAATCATTAGTCTGTAGGACAGTCTGATGCAGAGTTATGAGCTCACAAAGTTTGATCCAATGTAAAGTCAATGAGAGTCTTTTGCAATGGAAGTCTATGGGACGGTTTCTAGGGTCCAAAAGTGGTTGCTAGGGCGTGGCCAGAAAGTTTAAAGGTGATCAGTCATTGGCAGTTTGATAGTCTGAGTTAAATGAGCCCAGTTAGAAGTCTGTGTGACATTCTGATGCGGAGTTATGAGGTCACAAAGTTTGATCCAATGTTACGTCTATGGGATTTTTCCGACGGTCCCGGGACGTTTTTCGGGAAACCGAAAGTCGGATCAGTCGGAAAGGATATAGCAACTCGAGTCAGAATAGTTCGGAGGTCTGACCCGAGTTTGATGGTCATAGCTTGAAAGGTCTAGGTGGAGATAGAGTTTAATTTTTAGTCTCAGAAGAAGAATAATAATATAAATAATAATAATAATAATAATAAGTTTAATAGGATAACAGTAGTCTGGCTTGCTACACAAGCCAGCCTAATAATATTAACTAGATTCTTAAAGTTTGAGAACAAACTTTGAGGCTGGCTTGTGAAAGCCTGACGGTAATAGTTTATTTAGTTTAAACAGTTTTAAAAAGTAAGAAAAGATAGATAGATAGATAGATAGATAGATAGATAGATAGATAGATAGATAGATTAGCATGTTATTAGCATGATTCTAGTGTGAAATAGCATGTTATTAGCATGATTCTAGCATGAATTAACATGTTACTACCATGATTTTAGCATGAATTAGCATGTTGTTAGCATGATTTTAGCATGAATTAGCATGTTACTAACATGATTATAGCATGAGTTAGCATGTTGTTAGCATGAATCTAGCATGATTTAGCATGTTGTTAGCACGATTCTAGCATGAATTAGCATGTTACTAGCATGATTCTAGCATGAATTAGCATGTTGTTAGCATGATTCTAGCATGAATTAGCATGTTTCTAGCATGAATTAGCATGTTGTTAGCACGATTCTAGCATGAATTAGCATGTTACTAGCACGATTCTAGCATGAATTAGCATGATACTAGCATGATTCTAGCATGAATTAGCATGTTGTTAGCACGATTCTAGCATGAATTAGCATGTTACTAGCATGATTCTAGCATGAATTAGCAGGTTACTAGCACGTTTCTAGCATGAATTAGCATGTTACTAGCACAATTCTAGCATGAATTAGCATGTTACTAGCACGATTCTAGCATGAATTAGCATGTTGTTAGCACGATTCTAGCATGAATTAGCATGTGACTAGCATGATTCTAGCATGAATTAGCATGTTACTAGCATGATTCTAGCATGATTTAGCATGTTGTTAACATGAATTAGCATGTGACTAGCATCAGCATGTTACTAGCATGATTTTAGCATGAATTAGCATGATTCTAGCAGGAATTAGCATGTTGTTAGCATGATTCTAGCATGAATTAGCATGTGACTAGCATGATTCTAGCATGAATTAGCATGTTACTAGCATGATTCTAGCATGAATTAGCATGCTGTTAGCATGATGGATAGATAGATAGATAGATAGATAGATAGATAGATAGATAGATAGATAGATAGATAGATAGACAGATAGATAGATAGATAGTTAGAGATAGATAGATAGATAGATAGATAGATAGATAGATAGATAGATAGATAGATAGATAGATAGATGGTGTAAGAGCATGAGTCAAAAAAGCCAACCCCCGCCTCTCTACGATGTTCTGATGCTGAGATATAGCTGGTGTCATATCGTTGCTAGGTTAGTCTGTTTTGTTGCTATGGAGTTGATTGACAGCTAAGACTGATGATGTATCAAAGCTTCTTGCCAGTATGAACAGTTAAAAACAACCCCCATGTCTCTATCACACTGCAGCATGACAATATCAGTCTGAACCTCTTTAATGGCAGTCTATGGGACAGTTGCTAGGGTGCATTATCTGGTTGTTAGGGTGTGGCTAGAAAGTTAAAAGGCCATCAGTGATTGGCTGCTGGCTAGACTGAGTTAAATGAGCTCAGCCATTAGTCTGTAGGACAGTTTGATGCAGAGTTATAAGCTCACAAAGTTTGATCCAATGTAAAGTCAATGAGAGTCTTTTGCAATGGAAGTCTATGGGACGGTTTCTAGGGTCCAAAAGTGGTTGCTAGGGCGTGGCCAGAAAGTTTAAAGGTGATCAGTCATTGGCAGATTGATAGTCTGAGTTAAATGAGCCCAGTTAGAAGTCTGTGTGACATTCTGACGCGGAGTTATGAGGTCGCAAAGTTTGATCCAATGTTATGTCTATGGGATTTTTCCGACGGTCCCGGGACGTTTTTCGGAAATCCGAAAGTCGGATCAGTCGGAAAGGATATAGCAACTCGAGTCAGAATAGTTCGGAGGTCTGACCCGAGTTTGATGGTCATAGCTTGAAAGGCCTAGGACGAGATAGAGTTTAATTTTTAGTCTCAGAAGAAGAAAATATAATAATAATATTAAGTTTAATAGGATAACAGTAGTCTGGCTTGCTACACAAGCCAGCCTAATAATAACTAGATTCTTAAAGTTTGAGAACAAACTTTGAGGCTGGCTTGTGAAAGCCTGACGGTAATAGTTTATTTAGTTTAAACAGTTTTAAAAAGTAAGAAAAGATAGATAGATGATAGATAGATAGATAGATAGATAGATAGATAGATAGATAGATAGATAGATAGATAGATAGATAGATTAGCATGTTATTACCATGATTTTAACGTGAATTAGCATGTTGTTAGCATGATTCTAGCATGAATTAGCATGTTACTAGCATGATTTTAGCATGAATTAGCATGTTGTTAGCATGATTTTAGCATGAATTAGCATGTTACTAGCATGATTTTAGCATGAATTAGCATGTTGTTAGCATGATTTTAACATGAATTAGCATGTTGTTAGCACGATTCTAGCATGAATTAGCATGTTACTAGCATGATTTTAGCATGAATTAGCATGTTGTTAGCATGATTTTAGCATGAATTAGCATGTTACTAGCATGATTTTAGCATGAATTAGCACAATTCTAGCATGAATTAGCATGTTGTTAGCATGATTCTAGCATTAATTAGCATGTTGTTAGCATGATTCTAGCATGATTTAGCATGTTACTAGCAAGATTCTAGCATGAAATAGCATGCTACTAGCATGATTCTAGCATAAATTAGCATGTTGTTAGCATGCTTCTAGCATGAATTAGCATGTTACTAGCATGATTCTAGCATGAATTAGCATGTTGTTAGCATGATTCTAACATGAATTAGCATGTTATTAGCATGATTCTAGCATGAATTAGCATGTTGTTAGCATGATCCTAGCATGAATTAGCATTTGACTAGCATGATTCTAGCATGAATTAACATGTTGTTAGCATGATTCTAGCATGAATTAGCATGTTGTTAGCATGATTCTAGCATAAATAAGCATGCTGTTAGCATGATTCTAGCATGAATTAGCATGTGACTAGCATGATTCTAGCTTGAATTAGCATGTTGTTAGCATGATTCTAGCATGAATTAGCATGTTCCTAGCATGATTCTAGCATGAATTAGCATGTTGTTAGCATGATTCTAGCATGAATTAGCATGCTACTAGCATGATTCTAGCACGAATTAGCATGTTGTTAGCATGATTCTAACATGATTTAGCATGTAACTAGCATGATTCTAGCATGAATTAGCATGTTGTTAGCATGATTCTAGCATGAATTAGCATGTGACTAGCATGATTCTAGCATGAATTAGCATGTTGTTAGCATGATTCTAGTATGAATTAGCATGTGACTAGCATGATTCTAGCATGAATTAGTATGTAACTAGCATGATTCTAGCATGAATTAGCATGTTGTTA